>NW_007579705.1:71773-93336 GCF_000690725.1 Stegastes partitus | reverse complement strand
GGCTTTTTGAAGTATCACATCATGGAAAAATGCATCGGAATGGCAAAATCTAAAAAGAAGCTTATCTTACTGATTTGTTCCTCTTGCAACCACCAATGAGAATTTGGTTGGATGGCAACATATTGACCAACCAGTTGACCTGGAAACTATGGACCTAAAACCCCTAAAACACCTCATCAGAGATGAAAGAAATTGAATAAAAGAGCCTCAAAAACACAACAATAACAGTGGTGAAGTCAGTGTGACTTAACCCTCCTATTATCTTCAAATTTACCAACATCTTTTGTCCTTGGGTTCAATTTGCCCCCAGCAATGTAAACCTCCAGAAAATATCCTAATTAAAATTGTTACCCAAGTTTATGTGTAAATCGCCCTTTAAATAAAACTGAAAAAATGATGTCATTGACTTATTTAGAGATGTTAAACATTCAATGGGGTCAAATTGACCCCAGAGATAATAAACAGATCAATCCTGTGTATTTTCTTAGCAGCTGAGACAGAAAACAGCATGTTTTTCTCATTGGTTTAATTTTGTGTGTTGGTATGACCTCTAGGTTAGTCAATGACAGAGGCCTGTCACCTTCTCCAACAAGTTCAAAGTTGTAAAAACACAGAGATGTCCATGTAGCATGTTAATCTCTAGCTTCATTGGTCCTGGTGCTGTAAATGGGCTTTGGTCTATCATCCAACTCAGTCCAGTGTGATGTTTCTTTTTTGCGTATATTTATTTTGTAATATTTTTGATAATTTAAAGCTGATTTGAAATTTTAAAAATGTGTATCTGGACAGTTATGTATATTTTCCTTGAGCTGATTTATTACAGCCTCTTTTGTCTGTATTTTCGGGCTTGTGCAGTTGTAGATCAACAAGTGGGATCTTTGCCATCTTCCACTATTTCCTCCTGTTGCAAAGAAATTAAGGAATAGTCCTGGAAGGCTGTTGATGTTTGCTTGTTACAAAAGTAACACCAGAAGAAAATCTAGTCAGATGAGAGTATATTGATGAGAAGGGTTGGTTTGTTTGGGGCAATATTTAGCTGCAATTTTTTATTTTTATTTTTGAAAACGAGCCACAAACCATTAAAACAAACAAAAACCAAAAAAGTTAAAAATGTTCTCGTTGTGTTGTCAGATCGCCTTTTTCCAGGCAGTCTGCGTTGCCACAATAGAAACAAATCTGCTGTTAAAATGACTTCTTATCACTTCAGTCCTGATGTTGCCAATTTTGTGAAAAGGTCAGAGACTTACTGAGGCATCCTTGGGATTGCGGCGAAAGAATCAATTCCAAATCAATGAAAAGTTATCTGGATTGAAGGGCTTTGCTATCAAAACAACGACAAAAAGCTCCTTCTGTTTCATGCAGAAGATGGAGTATCACCCCAACTATTATTTTAAAGATTGTTCGCCTCCATTTTATGTCTTATCACACTTAATACTCAGTGTGCCGCAGAGCCCATTTGCTCCAGTCACACTCTGTTATATTACACTCGGTCTCTCCCCAACAGCTAAGTGTCAAATTATCTGACAGGCTTCTCTTCTGCAGCCCCTCATCCCTCACTTCTGTTCCCCCCTGCAGTCCTTCATTAGTCGCCTCCCACCCTCTCCTCCTGTTTTCACATCATTTATTACATGTGCATATGTGAAAGTGAGAATACGAGCGTCTGCAGGCTGCATCCAGGAGGACTGTCACCACTTTTTGTCGTGTTTGTGTGTCTGCTGCCGGCAGGATGTTTGACAGCACAGATTAGTGGTGAAGCATCGTCGTGTCTCAGGTGTGTGTTTCCCCGGTGGCGCTTTGTGCCTAAACCCCCTCCTGGCCTCTCGGCAGGCAGGAACAGATGTAATGATAGGCCTGATAATGGCTGGGCTTGGCTCTCTGGCTGGATGGTATTAGAAAGCCACACTCATTATATTTAACACCAAATAAAAAGGCTGCGGACTAAAGCCACGCTAGCGGCTCTGAGGGGGAGTGTTTGGGCACAGCGGTGAATAAAGCTAAATAAAGATGTCAGCATTGAGAACAATCAACTGTATATAAAAGATGTACGCAGCGACGCCACCTATTGTCTTGTTCATTTTGAAGCCACGAGTTTGAAATTTGACCTTCATGTCTTTGTTTTTTTACAAAAGACGTGACTTTAGAGGGCCTTGGTCAGAACATTACCCTGATTTATCATCTGTTTTTCTCTAAATGGTACTATAAGTTACAAAGTAAACATCATTTTGAATAGAAGGAGATGTGAAACCAGCAGTTAAGGCCTTAAACTCATCAGGACTTGTTTACCGAGGGAGCAGATCAACTACGAATAAGCGAATTTTCTTATAGACTTCTATACAACCAGAGTTCTTGTTGCAAACAGAGGAGTCGCCCCCTGCTGGCTGTTAGAGAGAATGCAGGTTTAAGACTTCACTTTTCCAACCCATTTTTTATTTTATTTTTATTTTTTTACATTCTGTTCATCTTGGTGCATCACAACTATCATTTAATTTTATCAGATTTATTTTTGGGCCGTTTTGAATTATCATGTTATGGAAAAATGCATCAAAATGGCAAAAACTGAAACAAAACGTACCCAAATTCACCAACAATGGTCATACACTCAATTCATTTCTTTGGAAAAGAGTTAATACGCTTCATGGAAGATAAAAACCACCGTTAACCAAAAAAGTGCTGAAATATCAAACATTTAGGTCACATGACTGATCAGCTGCTGCTCTAAACATCATCAGACACAACCGATGCCAGCTGAAGTGAAAGAATAATTACAACTTTCCTGATTGAAAACAATTCCTGAAGACTTGCTTACATTTTTCTCTTTTAAATGGACAAAGTCTAATTCTATTCTTCCTTCTCTTAAACATTTCTGCTCTATGTTTTACAGCCATGTGGCCTCTAGCGCCACCTTCAAAACTTAGCAAAACTATGCTTTGGTTTCATGCCTGTTAAAGCATATCATGGGTTTTCCAGTGTCATTATAAGTGTTCCTTCTCATGGTTACATCCATGTAGACTTAGTAGGTTGTCGGATTAAACCGATTTCAGAGTGATGTATTTTCACAGTGACATTTCCAGACTTTAAATCACTGCTGTTGCATCTTGACAAAATCAGCATCAGCAAAGAAAAGTTGCATCAGTGCATCCCTGATGTAAATGCCACTAGTTGTGTAGTTTTACAGCATTTTAATGAAAACTTTAAATCAATAATCAACATCAAGATGCATGATTTTCAGATTAAATTCCACGTTGATCCACCAAATTGATGAACTCTGCACAAGCACGCAATTTCGTAACAATCCATCCTTAGCGGTTGAGACTCCCGGACACTCGACATGCTGCACCATTAGCAGGATAGCTGTAAAAAACAACACAAAGTAGGTTTTAATTAAAGATAAAGGCGCCGGAAAGGTAAATATCTAGTTTGACCGTTTTCACACTAATGTTCGAGTAAAAACTGATTTGTGATTTAGTGGCGAGCCTCTCTAAATGAGCATCAGCGTGACATTGCAAAGAGCTGCTGCTTTGTTAAAACAGCATTTAGGAAATCGTAGCTGTTGGTGAATTCAGAATGGAAAATATTTCACATAACTGTATGAATGAATGTAATTCAAAACTCAAATTAGCTACATGAAAGGTACTATTTTGGCAACTTTTTAAAAATAATTCTACTATTTTTATTTTAGTCTTGCATGAGTAGGATGTCTTATTGTAACAGATCTGAAAAGTTCCTGATAAATGGCAGATTTAAGTGACCACAGTATAATACAGGTCTGCCTCGCACAGATGAGGTGTTATTTTGCTGGAGGTGAGTGAATGAGATGAATGATGAGAGTGTCCACTTACGTTAATATAGCTTCACTGACAGCACAAATATCTGGTTTTGGCATTTCCTTTTTATCGCTCCAGGAACATAATCTGAAAATGCATGAAATAGACAATTTCCCATTTTGTAATGCACAAAGTGAATCAACATTACACAAGATGGCAGCAGCATTCATGGAAGTCAAAGAAAAGATGATTGAAAAAAGTGAATTACTCCAGCTGATATTGTCACCTAATGCAGTGTGACCGTGTTTGTAGCGGAGCTCAGTCTGCTTCTCGTTATCGCAGCTGAAAAAGGCGGAGTGGAGCGAGACATTAGAGGTGAATGGATTTTTTTAAAGGGGGAGAGGACAAGGAGGATCGATGGGGAGTGAAAGGGTGAGGTTTGCAAAAGGGGCAGATATGATCAAAATGCAAAACAGGAAGAAGATCTGGGTCAACTCCAAGTGGTTCCTGGGTGTTTTTTTTGTTTGTTTGGTTAGTTGTTTTTGTGCTTTTTTTTGGTTTCTGTCACATTTTTCTTCACTGTGGGCTGATTTTTCCCTTCAGTAAAATGTTGTGCACCTTAATAGAAATAACACGACCATAATTAGAAGGAGAGAAAACTCTGAATTGCCTCCTGTGCAGTTTGAATGACATAAATTATTTAAAAAAAACAAACAAAATGAAAGTTGAATTGAAAAAAAAAACCAAAACAAAAACAGAATCAACACGTGCAGCTTTATTTAAAGTGTCTAAAGGTTTTACCAACACTGGGGAAAAAAATGGTGGTAGATGTTTTGCTGCTGATATTTTTACAACCTCCACAGTTTTAACTCCACCCTGCACATCAGCTCTACAGAGATGTTTCACCATGCTGAATGTATCGTCCAACAACTTGCAGCTCTGTTTACTGTTTTTGAGCCATGCTGCCTTTATTTTATTGATCCAGTTTTATTTGTCTCTCAGTCTCTCTTGCTGTCTTTTCTCTTCTGTGGAAACATGACAGCTTGATCTTTGTCTACGTCATCTTATAACCCATAACTTCTGCTATCAGCTAGTCAAACAACGAGCAGCTTCCTCGCAGTCCGACATTATTTCCTCATTAAAGCTACATCTCTCTATTTAGTGGTCTGAGGTAACTAGCCGACGCTACCTGGTTTTGGTTGCTCCAATCAGAGCAGCCTTTGCTTTTCAGGAGGCAGGAGGCAAAACACACAACAGGGTGTTTCAGGCAGAAGAGGAGCTGCAGGAGAGCAAGTACACATATTCTACCAGAGCCAAAAATACACTTTCAAACCTATAAATGTGCAGAATCTGGGCTCTTTAAAGGAGAATATTCACTTACTTGAGCTCCTCAGGCGGGGGGTCCTCTTCACCCTCAGCGATCTTTTCAGTGTTCAGCATGAAAGGAGTCGTGCTGGAAGCCATGTTGTTTTTACTCTGTCTTCTCTGCAGCCGCTGACCTCTGACATGGCTGCATGTTACTCACTCAGCAGCTCTATATTGCTTTTTTTCTGCAGGAGACTCTCTCAAACAAACTCCCAGCTGCAGGACTTTCACTCTTTACTCTAGACGCAGCCTGCTCTGATAGTTATGTGGCCTGTTATCGGGGAGGAGAGTTAATGAAACTATCAATTAGTTCGGCTCTTGAGCGCATTTATCATCTAAAGAGCTCTCGGTAAAGCGAGCGCAGCTTCATTGAGAGCTCACTTCATTATTTCTGAATTTACCAGTCTCCTTTTTGCACTTAGGCTGCGCCCTCAGTCAGAGTATGAAGTTGATAATCAGTGATGAGAGAACTCTGCTCTCTTACTGAATTAGCTCTTTAACAGATGGATCGTTTAGGCTGCTCAGACGTGGGAAAGTCTGGAACCAGAACAAGCCTGTAGATGTTTTCTTAGAAATGAAACACCTGCGTCTGCTCTTTCTAAATCTCCCACCATCTTTTTGGCTGCAGTAGGCTGCGTTTCTGAAGGCTGTGGGTGAGTTGTAGTCAATATCTACCCAAACACTTATATATTATTTACAAGGGCTATCTGTTTAAAAGGATCAATGTGGGTGCTTTCACCACCTACCTGCTACCAGAGCGGTGGGCTGCAGGTAAAACCATGACACAGTGATATTTGGAGGCACGACAGGTAGCAGGTAAATTGGATTCCTGTAAAAGTATCATCAGGCCTCATCTGCTTTGTATTAATTTTGCAAATGTTTGTAAAGGTTTCAAATATCTAGACAGTTGTTTTGAAAAGTTACTCAAAAGTCAAGTTTAGTCGAGCTTTCTGTGTTAGAAAACATGCTGCATGAAAAGATAAAAATGTGGACAAGTAGTTTGCATGTTAGCACATAAAATACAAAGATAGAAATTAATTAAAATAAAGATTTTCCCTCTTGCCTCGGCATATATTTGTAAAATTTATCTGACAGACATAGAACATGGAAGATGAAAACAGGTTTTATATTTTAGATCATTTGAAAATGTAAATTTAAAAACCTTGTTGGGTTAAAACTAGCAATAAGATGCATCTTTTTGAATTCTTTCCCCAGATAAGCAATAAGATATAACTACAATACACTACTGAAAATAAAACAAAGTAAGCCAAGCTAAGACTAGAGTAGAAAACGTAAATAAGTCGGTCTCTTTTTTTTTTGGCTGCTGATCCAATCAGTCATTTAATATTTTGCATCTGCCGATACCATTTTCCTAAATAATTCACACTTCAAATATTGTATATTAGTGGTAGTTTAATACTGTAGGGACCAGAGGAGGCAGCAGAGAGCATTGTGGGAGTTTAGCTAGTCATGGGGCACCATGATCCAGTCTTCTGAGGCTTAATGACCTCTAGCTAATGCACAAGTGTTGAACTAAATGGGGATATGTTGAGAATATTCTTGTATCTCAGTAGCACATAAATCAGCTTTTATTGTGGCTTCCTTTACGTCCCCTTGTAAGTCAAGCTTCAATGCTGATCAATTTAAATAGTTGTGACAGGCCTTGATCCTGGTCTTGGATTGGGCTTTGGGCATTCCTAGTTAAAACCAAGTTTTTTACATTGTCAGCATGACTATGAGGTGTTTTTGATCTGCTAGAAGGCACATCAAGAGGGGACATTAGCAGTCATGGATGAGTGTTTCCATAGATTCAGGCTTACAGGATTTCATATGTAACAAACCAAAGAAATCATTTCTGGACCTTCATAGAGCCGCACATTATAGACAAGATAGTGTAGAGCTGAGAATTGATTTTTTCTCATTCATTTTTATACTCAGAGGGGAGGTTTTTAAGGGTTTAATCAATGCCAGGAGAAGAACGTCAAACATTTGCAGTGCTCTATACTGTAAGTCTGAAGGTTTTAGGTTGTTTCCTTGATTTTCCAAGCATATATAGAGTTGTTGTTTTTTTTTTAATCCATGGAGGAAAGAACATTCCCACAGAAAATCTGTGATCAACATTTTCAAGAGTGATTATTAGTAAGTGGGGAGGCAAATCACTGATATTTAGACGTTATTGGAAGTAAAACTTTAAATTTTGGTGTTAAAATTCTGAACTACAACACAAACTTTGATAAAATGCCTTTATTTATGTTTTCTTGTTTGATTAAAGGAGAGCTCTGTAACATATATCCTTAAGTGCTGATTGGTTTCAACCACTTTTTACATTTTTATATGAATCTATTTCACCCAGAATAGGTAAAAAAAAAAAAAAACCCGAAGTAATTAAAAACACGGAGAATATTGGATTTAATAATCAATCAAGTCCCTAATTTTCAGTGCATTGCAACGAGAGTAGCAGGAAAATGCTTCTGTGTAGTTCTATCTGATGTTGTTTGTGGCTCAGAATCCTCTCCAAAGATAATATTAATGACTTTTCTGCTCTGAATTTCACCCGTCTGTCGCTTGTCAGCTTTGCTGCAATACCTTTCAGTACCGATGGCTCTGAATAAAGCACAACACAAACGTTCAAATGACTGACAGGACCTATCAAAGACCAAAACAGAGAGAGGCTGTGATGGCACATATCACTTGTGGTGCCGATGAAAAGGCCTTTTATACCAGCTGAGTATCCAGTCGCTGCTTTGGGGCTCTTAGAAATGAGGCAGAGGAAACAAGTGTCAAAATGTCAAGTTGAATTTAGTCACTGAATCACTCGGTTTTGTGTTCAGTCGCTTCGTATAGACCAGCAGACTTGTGTTAGGCCCTCCAAGCGTCTTACTTCAGCTTTGTCAAAAGCATAATTGGAGCATTTCTTCAGTTGTAGGGAGGCAGAGACACAGCGTGGCCAGGTGAGCTGAATAGGACTCCATACGGGTTTTATTTAAAGTTGGCCTTTTTCCACTTGTATCGGCCTTTTACTTCTTACAAATGCAGTTAGTGAGAACTAAAAGGCAAACTGTGGTTCAGGTCACTGAAAACTGAGCTTTTGATAAACTTCCTCCAGGCTGAGGATTTAAAGGAACAGTCTGCAGACTTTTAGTTTTGTGGTGTCAGAGGCTGTGTAGCCCTTCTGTTACCAGAAACAGCAACATTCAACATGACTTTAACTATACCACTAAAACATCAGTTTTTGTGCTCAGTTGAGGTGGGTTTTATGTGCTTCATGGGAGGTGGAAACACATCTTCTGGATAAGTTCTGATGTAGGCAACCTTTAACTCACATGACTGATCAGCTGTTTGTTTTTTTGGTTGTATTTGTATCTGGACAGCATGAAATATGTCAGTATCAGTGGACATTAAATCATATTTACAACTTTCCTGATTTGAAAAAATTCTCTTCATTTTTCTCCCAAAGTTTGGAGTGTTTCTTCCTCTTCGTCAAGTTTTTTTTTTTTTCTGTAGCGGTTGGTTGACTTCCTCTACTCTCTACTCCTCTACAACCACATAGCCTAAGAAACCCAATTCACATTAGTATTTTTCTTTCTTTCTTTCTTTCTTTTTTTGCAACATTTTAAAAGTTTGCTTTTAATTCACCTGACCTGTACTATTTTTTTAGACCCAGAGGTAACATCCAACTTTCCAAAGCAGTCTGTGGCGTGGACAGGACACATCATCAGGGCACTATTAATGTCTGCATCCAATATATTATTAATTGCCTCTCTGGGCATCTATAAGAGGAGGCAGAGCACAGACAGGTAGAGAAGCAGACTGAGCTGGAAACAAGGTGGTCGATGAGGAAATCGTGAGCGTAAGAAATGAGGCAAATGAAATTGCGCTGGAGGACGAGGACCGAGGCTGAGACTGTAATAGCAGTAAATGAAAGTGATGGAGCCGAAGCGACAGAACTACATTCGCCTGCTCTAAAGTAATATGTTCAAATAGGAGGCAGGTAAATAGAGGCTTTTAGACTCTGGACAGAAGGGCAGCTATTACACTGTCTTCTAAATGTTTCCCTTGTTTTAATATAGTCTTGTTTCAGCTCAATTAAGTGTCCCAGTTTTACTAATAAACAAATGCACAAGCAGAAGTCCATATACTTTTGGCGATGTGGAATAAATCTGACCTCCCTGCTTCTTGTTTCTGAAAGCTGCAGTGCAAAGGCGAAAGCATCCCAACTGTACACAAGTTTCATTCCTCACCTCCAGCTACGCAAACTTCTAAACCGTATGGCAAACAGTAAGCTGTGCCTCGGAGCGTCAGTGGCAAATCCCTCCATCCAGTACACACTGTATAAGCCTTGCAGCCCTAAACCTCCCATCCGTACTGTAATTACTTCATTTCCAGACATTTACATTCATATGAGTCAAACTGGAGAGCAGCAGAGAAGATCCTGCTTTGAATTGGATGCCAAACGCTGCGTGATGCATGAGTCACTGCGACACCTACCTGCATGGATCAGGGGGGTGTGTTCATGTTTGGACCTGAAACTGAAGCATCAAGGTAACACTGCAAGTGGTACAGTTATGTAGCATGAAACAGAGACACCCAGACATCCTCTAAAGACACTGAGAACATTTTGTCTCTGGAAACACTCTCCGAGTCAGCGTCAGCTCGTGTTCTTTGGTGTGTTAGCCTTCATGTATGTTCAGATATCGGAGGAACATAATGTGTCAAAGTTGGATGTACAGAAATCACCAGATGGAACATGATGTTCCCAAGGGCGCCCTCCTGTCTCTTGGACCTAAAGGAAAAAAAAAAAGAAAAACTGCCCTGCAAGCAAACATACAGTTCAGCACACATATGGTGACACAGCCCTTCTATAGCCACAGGATGTTATTCTGTCATAAATGCAAATAAATGCATAAACAAGGATGAGAAGACGACACAAAGTCACAAGAACATCAGAAAAGTTACAAAGAGAAATGTTTGAAAAGATCAGAGAGGTGGACCTGTAGAAATCATGACCTGTATTAATACATTCACTGATCTCCATCTGATCTGGATTTCTGACTATTAACTATTTTAAATTAAAGGATTCGAATGGTTACAGTTTGAGAGTTGAAGAAAATACTGGTACACTGATAAATCTGCACAGAAAAAGTCAGTTTTATCATCATTAATAGCTGCAACACTCAAAACCATGCTTTCAAATTTGAACTATAGGATGCAAAAAGTTCTGGGACTGTGTGCGACGTGGCAGGATCAACATCAGGACCTGTGGTAAACATGCTTTTGTAGCTACTATCAGGTGCACGTTTGTGATTTCTCAGTGGAGCTCAAACATTCACAGACAGCAACCATTTCAGCGGCTAGATGGTCCAACCTTCATGTGGAGGTCCATTATGATGACCAGAGGAGGGTCTCCAGCTACCATCAGGAGAAGAAACAGCAGTTTTCACAGTGGAAAGAAAAGTGTAGCAGGAGCACTAAGAGCAGTGAGCTGCTGCACAAGTAGACAACTTTTAAATATTTTGTGTATTTCAAAGACTCTCTAAAATATCAAAAATTTTCTCTATATACAAGAATCTGTGCAATATTAATGTTTCGTGTAGTTATTTTCCACATTCAGAGGAATCATACTTTTTTTTTTGTTGTCTTTGCTGCAGAATTTCCCCACGATGGGATCAATTAAAGATTATCTTATCTTAAAGATCCGTCATTCATGCCTTTCCGTCAAATAGTCCTCGGAAAGGCAGATATTTGCAACAACACTGCATGTTTTCCGAAGACACAATGCTCATTTGAACTTCAGGATTCTTCCCCAATCTTTGCAGTGATTATAGGAAGAGAAAAAGGACAACAGCTGCTGAATGCAATGCTTCTTTTCATTGGAATCCGCCTGGCAGAGTAAAAGGCAGATAATTTGGGCTGAGGAGGCCTCGGTTGAGGAAGAAAAGGCTTGTGGCATATGGCTGGGAGGAGAGGTAAAGGTGGTGCAGGGCAGTTGGAGTGTCTTCAGTCAGCCGGTCAGACAGTCAAACAGACACTATGTCAGAGCCAAGTGACCTGAACAGGCCTTGGCAGCGAGAGCACCTCCAAGCTGCTGACGAAAGGACGGCGAGTCGTCTTTTCAGAGGCCGACACCTCAGCCTCGAATCACCTTTTTTAATCCAATTGTGCATCCATGTTTTTGTGCAAACGATAAGGCTTGCCTTTTTTATTTTACGTGGGTTCCCGTCCGTTTGTTTGTTTATGGATTGGTAGATGACCATTATATTGCATCATTTGCCCCTCCAATACTCTCCAGTTTACCATCTCTTCCTGCTTTTGTGTAATTGTAGCAAATATTGACTTTGGAGAAGGCCCGTCTCTCTCTCTCTCGCTCTCTTTTCCAGCATCAAAAGGCTGGTGACTAAGCAATGCTCCAATAAAGAAAAACCCATTCAGGGCTCTGGGAGTGGCAGCTGCTCTGAAAACACACTGGAGTCACCTGTTCAGTCAGTTTGGCTTTAATTGCAACATCCCAAAGACAACATCAAGCCATTGTTTTATTGTCTTTGTACTTTTGAGCCTCCTCTATTTAATTTATATTATCTCTGGCCAGGCGTTTAGTAATTAAAGTGAAGTGTCTAATTTCCCATTTGCTGGTATTAATTTAATGAGGAGAACAGCTCAATATTAGGTCTCTTCCAGGATTACACCTGAGAACACCCCCGAGTTTTCACAACTTTGAACTGGTCCAACCTAAGTACAACTGTGAGATCTAACTTATTTATCAGACTTTTGATTGATTTATTTTTTTAACTCCGTCACCTGTCTTCAGTGTTGTGCCACTCTACATTGTTGCATCCTCCATAATGTGCAGATCTATGAAGTCCCTGCCTCCCTGCTGCTCATTTCACTAACGATGTCTAGTGTAGAATATAAAATCACCATTTCGACATGTCAGCGTGTTAACATAATGGATTTTCACTTTAAAAATATGAAATCCTTGTAAAATAATGTGTAGTTTTACAGAAAACCATGTTTCCTTCTTGTTTGCATGTACTCAGTTTATGTATGAGTACATTTTCCTTGGTAGCTTAGTAAAATTTCAATCATGATACTGGGAATGTCAAGATCCCAATCAGGATCAATTTTAAGGCCATTTTTAACTGATCGGTATTAGCCTGGTTCTTTGTTTATGTCTGCTGTCACAAAGGTGTCATACATTTAAACAGTTTTCTTAATCAGTGCAGCCTTAATAGCACAAATTATTCACAGTCATCATAACATTGTTGTTTTAGTCATTGGACACTATCCGTCCAGGATATCAGGCATCACGTCTTAGTCAATCCCAGCCTTTCGTTAGACTCACTGCATGTAGACTTTAAATCCTGCCATTGGCCGCTCATTTCAGCCAGCTTTCTCCTCTCCTTCCACTATCTGCCTGTTAGCATTTTCAAAATCTACTTTAGTACAGGAAACAACAACCTCTAGGTAGCAGCTTACCACACTGAAAATCTCAAGTTTTGCAGAGGATGTGGATTTTTGTGGTGGGTTATTGATTTTGATCATCGTGTTTGTCTCTTTTGCGCAAATGTTTCCACCAAACTTTCTCAAACTCTGTGCAAAAAACAGCCAAATAAAGTAGTGTGGTAGAACCAGAACATTAATTACTAGAGAATGAGCTGGAAAAGTGAGACTAATCCCAGCCTGGTTTAACATATGAGCTCAGGTTGGAGGTCATCACAGAAGACTTTGTCATGGTACCGACTTTACTAGCTAAACCGCCTCAGTGCTGCCTGCTTGCCAAAGTGGAAATGCCTGCCTCTTCTGGTCACGGCAACATTCAATAGTAAGAGCAACCAGATACAATATTTAAAGTGTGCATCATCTAGGAAAATGGTATCAGGAGATCCTAAATATTAAATCATTCAGATCAGATCAGGGGCACAAAAACAAAAATCATCAGTACTTCTAGCTTATAAAAAAACACCATGTCAGCATGTTAAAAAGGTAGAAGAAAAGAAAACAACCACAAAGAGATGAAATGGCAACAACAAGGTGGAAAATGGCAAAAATCAGGCACCAAATGTCCCAAATGTGACACAAAACAACCAAAATGGAAGAAAAAAACATCATAAAGAGATGCAAAATGACCACAAATTAACAAAAAGGCATCAACTTATTGAAGATTGGTTGAATGTTTAAGGGGAGTCGGCTCCAAACTAACTGACAACATGTCCAAGAAGTCGAGGGTAAACTTTGAAAACAGCAGTTTGTGCATCACAGCTCAACAACCAAAAGCAGCAGCTAACTTGTCTGTGTTTCTGTCCCTCAATAGTTCTTGTCCTGAACCAACAGCTGCTATATTTTCATAAATCATATAAGTATGTGCAGCTGCTCCGCTCCCAGCCGTCGCAGATAACCAGCTGATTGGTTGAAAAGACGATGAGGATTTCCTATGGTTCACTGTGGCTCACACAGGAACACATGTACCCACAGTGTTCACTTACGGAGGAATACTTGAAGAAACAGCTGAAAGCGATGCGCTGTGCAGACATGTCGGGATTAACTTGTAGATGGAGATGTTAGGAGGCAGCGCCGCTCTGGTCAAATACTCCTTAGATGCTATTAATCCCACAGCTTTGGAGCGCTGACAAGCAGCCCACCTCACAGAAGACTAAAAGGATGATTCATTCAAGTGTTTGCACCGCGGCAATATGTGCATTTAGCCCTGTAGAATATGTAGATGTTTATGTATTCACGGCGCATTCTGTGTGTTCACCTCGGCAGGTATTTATTTTATTCCTTCCCGTTCCCGTCTTATCCCGGCTGTCAGCTGCAGGGAGATGCAACAGCGGCTGACTGCTACACTTAACTCCGGCTCTCCACTGTCAGGATAATTGGCTGAACGTGTGAATGCGGCCTCGTTCTGTACAGCCTGAGTGTGGGACTCGTCATGCGGCGCATCCATGGCTCCGAGCCGCTTGCATTATAACCACCTTTCCTAATATAGCCTGCCAGAGTCATGAGATTATGCAATTATGACAGTGTGTCAAATTGATGAGGGAGACTTTCCTGCATGACTCTCTCTCTCTCGGCTAATTGTTCAGGTGCTGCAGGCTTCGTGCAGCTTTACCCAATTTGAATACGGCTTGATGATTATTAAAATGCCAAACAGGACGGCGTGTGAAGACGCTGCTTCCTCGCTGTGGAAATGAGGAGAGTCGCTCGGTTAGTTTTGTTTTAGTGTGACTGAACTTTGACTTTCCTGAGAGAGAGGGACTGACATTTAATTCAAGTATTGATTGATGTCCTTGGTGATGTTTTATTATTATTATTATTATTATTAGTAGTAGTAGTAGTGGTACTAGTAGTAGTAGTAGTAGTGGTAGTGGTATAATAGATGATTAAGGGGGATGATGAGGAGGTTGGTTATGAAGCTCTGCGGTGAAATGTACAACTTGTTGAATTCTGTTTGTAGCTCACCAGACTTGTTATATGCTTACAACAAGCGCTGCAACAATCAATTATCTTCACTGTAGATTAATTTTGATCAATCGATTGCTTGTTTGGTCTATAAAATGCCAGAAACTGATTTCTTTAAATAGAAAAACAGTGTTTCCAAAGTTAAAGATGACATCTGACATGTCTTGTGTTGTGCAAAGATATTCCGTTTACTCTTAGAGGAGGAAAGAAACCAGAAAATATTCAGATTTAAGAAGCTGCACAGAATTTAAACTTTATTTGTACTGTAAAAACTTAACTAAGTTGATTCATTGTTCATAAAAATATGTAAAGATTAATTTAATAGCTGACAACTAAATAAAACTAAATTATGACTTTGTCTAAACAATTTTTTTGTTTTTTTGATCAGTTTGTCAAAATACTTATACATATGTTGTAGAATTACTGTGACAAAGCATCTTATCAATGCAACTTTGCACAAAATGCAGTCGTTTCTATATAGTCCTGATCACATTTAATATTGTTTTTGTTTCTTTGACAAGTTTTTTTTTTATTATCATTGTTATTGTTTTTCACATCACGTGTCAGCAAAACATGTACAAACATGACTTAATTTGACATTATTTTTTCTCAAAGAATGAACATTTACAACATTTTCATTTATGTGTATTTACTACATACTCATACTTGTAAAAATAGAATCGCTATGAAACTTATTTTTACAGAACACAGTGCAGAAAATCATGCTTAGTGTGATTTAGAAATGGTGTCATCACACAGTTTGTCCAGCAGAGCAGCTCCACTGTTAACATTTATTTATTTGGTAGGATTTGTTTGTTTATATTTTTTTTACATTTTGCACACTATGTTTTTTTTTAAATAATACATTTCTTACATTTTGCACACTGCATATTTTCTGTACTGTATATTTTTAATAGTTTTATGAACTCACTCTTAAGTGTTTCTTAGTTCTTCTGTGAATAGTTTTGGTGCTTAAAATTCTGTGTTCAGTGTTAAATGTGGGTTCTTGACTGTGCTTGCGGGTGCTGTAGCAAAGAAATTTCCTGCAAAGGATCATTGAAGTATCCATCTATCGATCTACCAGTTTTTCTGTACAATCTTCTGAACTCTGCCTGCAGCACATGTAGCAGAGCGCATGTCACAGCTGAGCGGGCAATGGTGTGAAGTCTTCACAATGATTTACGAACTAATTTGTGAAATACATTGCTGTGAAGTAAATAAATGATGACCCCATTGTTTCAACACAACTTGAACATGCTACATATATATATACATATATACAGTACATGTGTAAATATATACATAAAGAATACTGGGCGATAAAGTGACACTAGAATTATTTACTCCCTACAACTCTGTATCCACATCAGCACCAAAATTCTATTATAAGTTGGTCTCGACTTCAGTTTTCTTTTCTTTCAGTCTCTTGAAATCCACCTGAGGATTAAACCAACCGCCACCTTTCAAAAACAGATTAACACTTTGCGTAAACACACTGTGTCCTCGTGTCCTTGTGCTTCTGCACAAAGCAAATCAGTGCAAACATCACACTGTTTTAAATTTTGGCCTCATTCACCTCTACCTTGTTCAAGTCAATTTCATTTAGTTTTTAAAAGTTGGAATCCGAATGTTAGTCAGTTTTTAAAAGAAGTCTCAGAACTTTTTGACAGCAGCTGACCTCAGACTGTCACTTCCATTTGATCCTTTATAACTATAAAAAATAAAAAACAGAAATGGAAATAAACCAACCAGGTTCAGCAGCTTCAATGTAAAATGAGCGACACCTTTAACTTGTGGTGAAGCAGCAGTTTGAGCAGTAAAGAATGGGTGCGACTGGATTCTTTACGTTGTCTTCTTTATGCTTCATGTTCGTGCTGCTGCTGCTCTCAGATCGTCTCATCGCCGATTCAGAGCACAGACGCCAAATTGTAATCTTGAGCCAATCTTCCAATCTCGTCTCCTCCACAGAGCGCTCCCCTTCCACTTATCTCCCATCAGCCCCTGCACATTATACACACAACATCCACAAATTGCTTTTTCATCACGGCGGCTCTGTGACTGTTTGGTGACAATAGTTAAGCACAAACACTAAAACGCAAATTATACTTAATGGGACGCGTTTGAGGCTTATTTTGTTTGTGCTTTGGTGGCGCTGAGTGAAGAAACATCTGATGGTGTTTTTTTTGTGTATGTGTGTTCATACATGTGTGCATCGTCATGCGTGAAGGCCAGAGTTTGATTGTTCGTCGTATAAATGTACAATACATGGCTGCGTGTCTGTGTAGCAGAGTGGAAAATTAACTTTTTGGTTGCCCAGCCACGGTGGATGTCAAATGTATCCGCTGCTTGTGAGTATAAATTATTAAAACGTGAGTATTAACCCCATGAATCCTGAGCATCTTACTACGGTCACAGGCTTCCTCACTGTGGGCTCATTTTTCACTGCAATATAAAGTCCTGCCCCTCTGTGGAAGCAGAACAACCATGACTAGAAGGAGAAAGCTGTGCAATTTAACACAGGTAGAATGGCATGAATCATAAAGACAAAAGAAAAAAAGTTGAATTTCTTTGATTTTTTATTTTACAAAACTAAAAAAAAACTGCAAATCAACTTGTGCAACATGTTTCCAAGTGTCCATGTGTGTTGCCAACACTGAAAACTACAACGTTTCACCATGCTGAATGTATCTTCCAACAACTTGCTCCTCTGTTTACCATTTTTGAGCCATGCTGCATTTATTTTATCAATCCGGTATGTTTTAGTTTCCTCTCAGTCTCTCTTGTCTCTTCTTTGCTTTGTGGAAACACTGCCTGCAGTTCATCAGAAAAGATTTTTTGTCACACTGCTGTTGGTCACAGTTGAGTCAGTCGTGGCTTTTCAGTCTGGTTGAGGAACGCAGAATTTATTTAATTTTATTTTTTGACAGATTCCAATTAGTGCTATTGGCTTATTTTTGACAAATTTGAATGTGATAAATGAGACATCATCATTTTGATTAAATATCATGATTTTAAACTTAGATTTGGTTCCTTTTTCCAACACACGAGCATCTCACCATTGAGTAGTTCAAGGACTGTCGGAGAATTAAAAATCTACCTGTTTTTATAGTTTCTTGCTCTGATAAGTGGTGTCATTTTTGCATTAAAAAAAAAAAGAAAACAGGCCTCATAAACCTGTCAGCAGGTTTTGAGGTTCAGTGTTCATTTGTATATTTGTAGTTACATACAGTACAAGTGTAAAGACATAAGATATCATCAGTTTTATGATCTTCTGTATTCGTTATTGTCTTCCAGAGTTTGTTTTCTAACAGCTTTGCACAATAACTGATGATTGAACTAAATATAGAACACACCTCTCTTTCACATTAACTAAAATTGATTTGAGTGTTTCACTGTAATTTGTCTGTAAAAACAGGACGAAATCCAACCGTGGTTCTTAATTAAGCTCAAATGAAAAACAAGCAAATTAATTATTTAAAAATCCATAAATCAAAGTCTTTAATTACATAAATGAGTAAAGCTGCTGACTGAGCCTTCGGGCTGTTCTTGCTCAAACATCAGTTTCAGCTTTGAGGTGCAAAAACACAATAACAGCTCATGTAATAAATCAGCAGCATGTTTTTCCTGGAAATGTTTCCTACCGGCCTGCATCACCTTTCAAAGAACTTGACCATCGTTTTGTCTGTTTTTGTGGAGAAGTAGTGGTATGAAATAAAAAATTCACACACACAAACTTCATCAATTAAATGTTCTTCAGCATTCAGGATGTGCAGAAACACACTCAGGAAAAACATATTTCAGAACAGAACCAGCTGAGAGAGGCAGTTCCATAAATGCACATCACTAACTTCAGCTACTTTCTTTCCAAAGTTCTGCACAGTGTTGCTCATAAAGAGAAAAGAAAGTTTGAGATGGATGAAGCAGGCATCGATAGTCTTTACGGAGCAACAAGCCCAGACATAAGCAGCGTAATGCGGAGCTGACGGATGCGTCTGGATGGGAACGTGAAATATTTAGCAGCAGTAAATGGAGGAGGAGGCAGCAGGTAGCGTTCTCCGTCGGGCCGAGACGGTCGCGGCTGTTTTCATTTGCATTCATTAATATTAACGGTGTCACTGCTCTGTTCTGTCGCTGGAACTCTGGTCTCTTTGTTGCTCGGCTGTTTCTTCTGCCTCGTGGCCTCGTGAAGGCGGTGAGCGGAGCATCACCGGTCGGATGAATGCCACTGACAAGTCGTGTTTGAACGGCCTCAGAAACGGTTTGATGCTGTTTATGCCGTCTGTGGCTGCTCACTCTTCTGTCCTGTAATATGCATGCAGGCATTTTTTCTGTTCAGCTGAGAAGATCTCATGTAGTTTTACATCCACGGCGCAGAATAAACATCTGCCACCAGCAACTCTTTATCCAAACTTTGGATTTGTTGCACTCTGCTCTTGCAAAACACTGAATATGTGACTATACAAAACAATGAGTTGGAAATCTACACGTTTTTCTCTTGTTTCTGACCATTTGATGAACAAAAATGGAATTTTTTGCGAGTGTGCTTGGTTGTCTGTCTCTAAGTGTAGCCCTGTGATAGACTGGTGACCTGTCCAGGGTGTCTCCTGCCTTCACCCTAAGTCAGCTGAGATAGACTCCAGCCCCCCATGATCCTAGTGAGGATTAAGCGGTGTATAGATAATGGATGGATGGATTTCCATTTTTTTTTGTATTTCAAAGACATTGAGGTTCTAATAACAAATTTCTTACTATACAAGAATCTGCACCAACTTTATTTCCCGTCTAGCAAAAACAGAGGCAGCTCCACTGCAGCTGGATTAGACACAATTGGATTAAAACGAGATGGACTAATTAGATAAGATGGGGATGGCGGGATGGTGGAGGGATGAAGGAGGACGTTCCAAACGGGATGTTTTCCTCCTCTGAGTAGCAGCTCGCCCTCATCGGCTCAGACGACGGAGACGAATGAAGCGGGTCGATGTCTGAGGAAACCGCGTTCTGTTTCTGTCTGATGAACTGAGTTTCAGTGTTTGTTCTTCACGCGGGAGGAAACATCTTCCTGCACGGTGTGAAATAAGATTAGTTCATTTTAGGTGTGTGAGTCCGTAGTTTTTGAGGATTAACCTCCTAAAGGCGTCAGATGTGCAGCATGATGTCCTGCTTCCTGCCCGATGAACTTCTATTCATAAATGTAAATCTGCCAATCTGTGGATGCAGATTATTATGATTATTATTATTTTGCACATTTCGTAACAGATTATCAGGTTTTATTAAAGGTTATAAGAAATCTGACCACACTTTGAAGGTAAATGAAGTTACAAATTTGTCATTTTCCATCTCAGGGTTGTTTGCAAAAAGCAGCAAGTGGGCCAGAAAAACTACAAAAACAAAAACAAAATAAAATCAGATATTGTACAATGGCTGGTTTTAATACAGTATTAGAATTTTATGGTTGACCATAAAGATACAGATATTTTATTTGGACATCATTTACAATCCTGGTCTGTTTTTTTAAACAGTTCACATGTAAATTAATATTTTTATTTCAGTGATTTTACAGATATTTTATTTAATTTAGTCAAACTGGGACAATGTGTAAAATAAACATTTTACAAATTATAATTTTTCAGTCCTTAATATGATATGTATATTCTCTTAAATGCCTGTAAAATAACAATATTTTTGATGAGTTAAGCACATAGTGTATTTTTACTGTCAAACACTGTTGTGCCCTAATTTTTTGTTTTTTATTTTTTGTTTTTTGCTGATACAAATACAGTAAAAGGGTGTGATTTTACAGTCAGACATAGTGAAAGAATAAGTTAATATTTGTAAAAATGCACATTTGTGAATATTTACAGTTTCAGGGTTGTTGTTTTTTTTTACAGTCAACATGCACATTTATATTTTTATTTTTGTTTTTTACTAGTTATCTGTAACGAATCAAAACACAGAAAACCTTTTAAATTCTTAAAGTATGTGCTTTTTCTTTTAGATAACAGCAAATATCAGCAAGATCCTCTTATTATTTGCTGATTTAGATACAATAAGTAGTAGTGAGATTTTGCCGTCGAACAACGAATCACTGTCAAAATTTTGCTGTGGATGTTATTTTACAGTTTTTGCCATTTTTTTTAAAATGATTAACATGTAAATTAACACTTTCCCTGTGATTTCACTAGATTTTGCTGGCTGTCATGAACTTGAATTTACCTTGCCTATAAATTCCAAAGACTTAATTAGTAGTGTTGTGTTGAGAAGGAGCCTGGATTTAAACCAAACAGCCAAACAGAAGCTCCTCCATGCATCCCGTCTGGGTGGAATTAATGAATCCAGCTGTGTGTTCAGAAACAGTTCATCAAGTCTGAGCTGAGCGTCGAACCGGCGACTCTGTGCAGAACAACATCCAGATCAGAGTCTATTTATAAGTCTGTCCGTCCACTTCACCCGCTGCCTTTATGAGCAGCATTAAAGTCCCGTCTGCCTTTCTGCCCGTCCATCTGTTTATCTATTCATCTGCCAGTCGGTCCGTCCGTCCAAACCGTCACTCTGTTTATCCACCTGTCTGTCCATCTGTCTGTTTCTGTCTAATTATTCGATCTGGCTGTCAGTCCTGCAGTCGTACAGCTTTGATCGCGCTGCACAAATCACTGAGGCTGCCCCGAGTCCAAGCAAGAATATTCCATCTTCTTTTTAGACTAGATTAGATTCAGCTCTATCGAGTACTAAGACAACTAGATATCCAACTCTATCTGTCTCCTGTATAACTGCTGTGACTGTGTTATTTGGGATGCTTAAATATAATGAGTTGTTGAGAAAAATCATAGAAATCTCATATTTAAAGAGCATTAATCCAGTTGGTTTGTATAATAAATGTTGACTCTCATAGTTAGCAAAATGTTTTTATATATCTTATCATCAGTTGCTAATTATTATTATTATTATTGTTGTTGTTGTTAATAATTATAATAATAATAA
>NW_007579705.1:31390-71739 GCF_000690725.1 Stegastes partitus | reverse complement strand
ATTTAAATTCTGTAAAAACTGTGTAATTTTATAGTCAAAGATTGCAAAAGAAGGAACCACTATTTGTAAAAAAAAAAAAAATACAGATTTTTGATATGATTGATATGAACATTTTTTTTATACTCAACATGTAAATGAATATTTTTTCTTTTTTTCATAGTCACTTTCTTTAATTTACCAAAACGCTGAAAATCTGTACAATAACTACAAAATAAATAAAACTATAAAATCATCATTATTATAATAAGCTCATTTGTAGGGCTGCAACTATTGATTATTGATTATTATTTTCTCCACAGATAATTGCTTAGTTGTTTGGTTTTCATAAATGTCAGAAAAGGGTAAAAAAAAGAAAATGTCGATCAGTGTTTCCCAAAGAACAAACTTCTTGTTTTGTTCACAACTCAAAGATATTCAGTTTGTTGTCGTAGAGGAGGAAAGAAACCAGAAAATATTCACATTTAAGAAGCTGGAATCAGACAATCAGGACTTAAAAAAATAAAATAAAATCCAATGTCTGAAAATGGTTTAATGTCCACCGGCAACATTAGTAGCAAGAGTTTTCTAAACCTTTAATAAGGTTCTCTTTGGTTCTTGATTAAACTCCTAAAACTCATCTCTGCGTATCAAAGTTACACATTTTAAAGTATTCTATTAACATATTTTGGCAGATTCTTGGGACATCATGACAGATATCAGATACTGTAAACATACTTGCATACATACATACACTTAACTGCATTAGATTAGTTCTTTATTTCCTGTTTCCTTTATTTTATGCTGTGACTAAATACCAGGTATCTGCTCAGTTTGTATTCATGATGAAGCACCTTCTTTGTTGTGTAACCTCAGTTTTTGGTTTTGTTTTGTTTTGGTGTTGGGTAGACAGTCTTATTTTGGTAAAATTATCATTATAACATCTCCTAACTGGAACATAAACCATCAGCTGTGAGTGAAATGATGCTACAACACAACTGAGCGAGGTTACTGGAGAACAAATGGAGAAACTAACCACCGGCTTTAACCGGAGTTGGCTGTGTGAGCTGCGTTGAGATTCTGGTTTCACTCCTCAGTGTTGCCTCAGAACAACACAACAGCTTGCTGTGTCACAGTGTTAGCAGCCTGTTGTTTTTCATGTTTCTCAACCTGTTATCTGCGACTCTGCTCGGCAGCCTCAGCACCACCCTTTGACTTTCATTGTCGGCTCCACGCTGTTAATTTGTCCTCTGCATTTCCTCATTCTGCCCCCGGCTCAACAGCCTTCATGTCACCTTAACCTCCACCACGCTGCCACAAACAATCAGCACGGCGAGATGCAGACGCCTGTCGCTGCCTGTCCATCGTATACAACAGATATGCTTTCATTTCTGCAGAAAAAAGTGCCGTGGATGCTGAATGAATCAATCTACACATCACGGAACTTGGTCCTATCTTGCTTTGCAAGTTAATGGTAAACTGATAAACATTAGTCCCACATAGTCAGACCTGTTTCCAGAGCCTCGTATCAGTGCTGGAAAATGGTCTGTCTGCACCTCATTATTATTCTGCTACAGGGGAAAAAACAATCTGGTGTGTTTGTATTTCTTTGAAGCAATCACAACCTTCCTGAGCAGTGTTATAAAGGCGATTTTTGAAAACGGCAGCACGCACATAGTTGAAGGGAAGATAAAAGTCTAGTGAAGTGTGCAGCAGAAATAACGGATTTACATCCGCAGTCTACATCCAGGGAGTCAGACGAAGTTAAAAATCGAGATGTTCTGTAAATCATTGCATTATTTAATTTAGATTTTATTGTTAGACTTCATACTTCATGAAAGACAAGATATGAAAATATGTTAAAAACTGAAATTTTCCTGCAGCTGGGGTGTAACAAACATAATCAAAAGTAATAGAAAGACCAAAATCAACTGTAGAAAATTACTTGAAAGTGTTTGTGTCAATAAAGTTAATTTCATGTTACAAAATGTAAGTTAGGAATTTTAATATTCACACTTAAAGAATTTTTTTTTCTAAATGTTATTTTACATTTACTTTTAAATTAAGTCTTTTCAGACAAAAAAAATCATTTTAAAATGAAATTTTATTATCATATTTGATCTATTTTTAAGGTTATTTTATCTTAGATGTGTAACTTTCCATGTTTTTGTAAAATAAATAATTTTTTCCAGTGTAATACTTGATTGTGTTTTAGTTATTCTATGGTGATAGTTTGCATAACCTATAGAATATTTAAAACAACAGAAACAACAAAAATTTGATTTGTCCTATTGGAAATTACATTCTTTTTAAAAATATTTTTTTAAAATTTGTTTCACTGAGTTCATCTAAACGTCATTCACCGTTTGCACGTGTAGCTTAAACTACACCTGTAGATACTTTGTGTTTGTAACAGCCTCTGTTCTCTTTTCTTGCTGCCACCTGCTTAGTATTTATGATTTCAGGCTTGTTTTTATTTCAGGTGGCTTTTTGTCCTCACACATTAAAGAGGCATCTACACATTACTCAGGTCCTTGACTTTCTGTACACTCTGTTATGATACATACATTTCCAGCGTTAAATGGAGGCTCGCTGCAGTTCGACTGTGTGTCTCACTGCAGGCTTTAAGTGTGACTTCTGGGTTAGTGTGAGGTGTCACATCTTAATTTGCAACACTTAGTCATTTCAGATACACACTGAGCCCATCTGAAGTGCAGCTTCAACTACAAATACAGCGTTCTCTGCCAGCACAAGAGCAACACATGTGCCAGCGCTCGCAGGCTTTCGTGTGAGACTGTTTTTTTTGAAGGGTGTACGTGCGATAGAAGAAACAGACGAAATATTTTAACCTTGAAAACGTTCGGTGCTGCTTGGAACATGCGGATAAATATACATTTGCAAGACACGGTCAGAACTTCCCAGAGTCTGGGTGCTTTTTTACAATTTTGACCATTATTTTGCATAAGATGGGTGACAAATTAAAATAAAAACTGCTATGTGCTGCCAGAACATCTTCAGTGCCCTTTGGCTTTGATTCTCCTTTGGAGGGATAAACACCATGTTCTTTCACAAGACACAGTTGTGAACAAAAGTTTCCATACACTTGTAAAGATCATGACAGTCTTGAGTTTTGAATGACTCCTATAACTCTGAATTTTCTGTGATAGAATCATTGAAACACATGCATATCACAAACAAAACCCCAAAAAACAATAGTGCATTTTTGTTCTTTTATATATTTATTAATAGTCTCCTGGAAATGTGACAACATCTGCTGGGTCAAAAACATCCATACAACAATGCTGATGTTTGGTTAAATGTCCTTTGGCCATTTTCACCTCAACTCGCCACTTTTGGTTTCTGTCCACAAGCTTCTGGTTGTATCTTTGACTCTCCTCTTGACAGAAATGATGCAGTTCAACTACATTTGTTGGCTTTCTGACACATACTTGTTTCTTTATCACAGTCCACAGGTTCTTGATGGGGTTTAAGTCAAGACTTTATTCAAGTCAGTGATTCTATCTGGATTTAACCATTTCTTTCCCATGTTTGATGTGTGTTTTGGGGTCATTGTCTTGTTGGAACACCCAAACATTCTGGTGATGGTTTTAGGTTTTCCTGAATAATGTGGAGGTAATCCTCCTCGTTCATTATCCCATTTACTTTGTTTAAAGAACAAGTTCTACTGGCACCAAAACAGCCTTAAAGCATGATACTGCCAACCCCTTGCTTGACGCTAAGTGTGATGTTCTTGGGGCTACAGGCCTCACCCTGTCTCCTCCAAACATATTTCTAGTCATTGTGGCCAAATAGTTTCATTTTTGTTTCATCTGACCACAAAACCTTTCTCTGGAAGGCCTTTTGTTTGTTCATGAAATCAGCAGCAAACTTCAGTTGACCCTTAAGGTGCTTCTTCTGGAAGACGGGCTTCCTTCTTGCACAGCAGCCTCTGCATGGTCCTTACAAGTGTATGGAAACTCACCGCTGTATTTACTCACTTGTTGATTTGATGGTGGTGATGGAGTCTTTCTTGTTGTGTTTGTGTGAACACAGCCAGAAAACTCTCTGCTTTGTTGTCATGTGGCTGTTGGTTACAGCTCAGCCAATCATGGTTTCTCAGTTCCACAAAGAGCTCAGAACTTTGTTTTTTTTCTTCACAGTATTTGGTTACAGCAAAGTAGTATTTTTGACAAATTTTAAATAAGGCACGAGGAATAAAACGATTTTGAGGAAATGTCAAGATTTAACCTCAGATTCGGTAATTATTCCTGATGGAGAGCTCTGCTGAATGAAAATCTCTCATAGATGTTTAGTTCAGTTGAGATCTGGTGAAGGCCACATCATACGATTCACATCATCTTCATCAAACTGTTTAGTCACACTTTGTGCATCCTGGAGGAATCGACTGTCATCAGCATAGAAATGTGTCTTTGTACAATGAAGATGATCACTCAGAACAAGTGTCTATTGATTCAATCTGACCTTCCCTTAAATGACATGATTTTTGAGCTGTGCTGCATTGATTTTATTGATCCAGTATGTTTTATTGTCCTGTTTTTGATCTGTTTTCATGCTGGTCTACTTTCTGCTCTGTGTTGATACAGCACGCAGTTTAGCCGAGAAGTCCTTGAATTTTTGTCACTTTATTGAAAACTTTAAAGTCTATTTTTTTAATATATTTACACTCTGATAAATGATGTACAATTGGTGATTTTAAATTATAAAACATGCCTTTCAAACTCGCTGATGGGTCTTTCAGGTTTATGAAAGATGCTTTTGTGAGTTCATTTTTGCTCGGTGGAACAGAATGGAGGTTTGTCACACTACATCCCGTGTTTGGTCCTCTCCATCACAGTACATGTGTTCTTTCATTTTTTGGGGAATGAAACAGCAGGATGATTAAAAAACGTGGTGCTGCCTCCTGATTCTGCTAAAAAAAAATGTGTCTATTCTTAGTACCAGGAGCTGGTGAGCAGTGTGGAGCATAATCACATGTCTGAATGGCAGATTTCATGTCGGCCATGAGACACATGGCCTCTTGACTCGACAATTACACTGTGCTCTCTTCAGTAAGCAGCCAATTCAGCCATAACCGAACAGCCACACACACAACACACAACGGCGTCATCAATTAGCTCGGCCAGGAAGGAGTGCCATCGAAAAACTGCTTCCCTTCCCTCTCCCTCTCTGAGCTGGAAACAGTAGCTGGTTACAGGAATTTTCTAAATCAATGGTCAGAGTAATGAACAAGCGTTTTAGACACCTAATGATCCGCCGGGTCGATACAACAATAGACATCCAGGGTCGATGTGGCAACACACAGCTGATACATATTTTAGAGTCCTCTGAGAAACACATGCAGCGTGTTATCAAACCACCAACAGTCGCAGGAGTGGACCGCCATCCATCAAAGCCCGACGGAGACATGTATTATTAAGAACATGAGAAAATATGTCTCTCGCAGGGATATTGAGTGAAGAAGGAGTGAGAATGAAAGAAGGGAATTTTATTAACTCCTCTATACTTAAAGGTAAAGTCATCCAATCAGCTTTTTGTCAAATTAACTAAATATCTCCTCAATCCATGACTCTGTTCCAGACAGCAACACATTAAAAGGCAGACTACATGCAAATGAGAGCTCTCTGAATCCTTACACACTGTAAAGGAATCCAAAGGAGGCTGCATTTCAGGACTGCCGTTGTATGACCACATTTCTAGAACCCTTGTTTTCTTTCATAATTTCTTTCGTGACATGGCGCTTACTGCTGTACTCTAACGGCAACGTAGCTTTTCAGACTTTTTTGTGCATTTAGACAGAAAGTAGTATTTTGAGTGGAATAAACCTTTAACATGATGAGACTTAGAAGGTAGCAGTTTGCGTAAACAAAGATTTTTTAAAAAGTAAGTGCTAATTGGCTAGACTATACCTTTAAAATTACAGGTACTTGGCCAGAAAGTAGTATTTTAGGTGGAATAAATCTTGATTTGATGTCTATAGTTGATCAAGTAGTTCTGGTGTCTAAACTTGACCAAGTATTTTAGATGTCTAAACCTGAGCAAGTACTGTTGATGTCTACGCATGACAAAGTAGTTTAGATGTCTAAACTTAAAGTGGTTAGGTGTCGAAAGTAAACTAAGTCGTCCTCGTACCTAAACTTAACCAAACAAGGCGCAAGAAAACTATGTGCAAAATCTTGCCTCCACCACCAATAGAATAGAAGAATAGAATAGACTAGAACTTTATTGATCCCTTTGGTGGAGACCTCAGGGAAATTGCTGATATAAATAAATGAAGTGATAACCACCTACTGAGCTGACTAGATGATGGAGGTCCTCACTGGCTCATGAGAACATTTGAAATAAATGGGAGAGAAGAACTCCATCGTTTTGCGGGTAACTATAACTTTTTAAAAACATATTACTTTACTTTTAGTGTATGAAACCTTTGAACAGAATCATAAAACAGGATGAATAAACCAGAGCAGGTTACAAACCCATCCAAACAACATTATGTTTTTCAAAAAATGATGCTGCAACATGATGTTCACTACTTTAGTGCATCACCTGTCCCTCAGAGCAAACAAACTGTCACTGGGTTCACTGTACAGCCTGAATTATGTATGAAGCAGAGGCTGTTTTCAAGTTTGTCTGCTGAAAGTGGAGAGATTTTAACAAGCAAATTGACTTCTTTCTGTTGAACAACTCATATTAGACTCATTAGAGTATTTTTATTCTACCTGCAGTCTGCCCTGATGCAGCTTTTACCATCTCAACACCTTCACACTTGCCAGAACAACCCTCTAAAATCTGAAATACGAGCATGTCCCAACACCAGCCTGTCAACATGTGATCTGCATCCAACTCTCAGCTCTCCAGAAAAGCAGCAATCTTCTCACACTTTGTCCCCAGAGAAGGTTTACAGTGATGCAGCCGAACTGTGCTGCACTCCAGAGTGGCACTTTGACAGAAGGTGTAACGCAAAGCTTTCTTCCCGATGGTGTCAAACTCCGTCAGCTCGGGGAAACATGAAGGACAAAAAGCTTCCTGTTCCTCCTGCAGACACTCAGAGTGGAACATGTTCTGCACGACACCATCATCATCCTGACGTTTAGACAAAATATGGTTCTCAAAAACCAACCTCGAAAAGAACAGCCAGGGGTTTGTTTTTAGCTGTTATCAACGTAGTCCTTTCTAAAAACACGACTTTCCAGATACTTCTTCTTATAGTTAGATTATTTCATGTATTCTAGATGCATGTGCAGTCATTATATCAGCCTTTATCCCACAAATGCAAGTTATCTGTTGCAGTCCCAGGCCTGTAGAAAGCCTTCCTACCTGTCTAACTACTTACCTGCACAGAGGTAGAGCTAGCACAAGGATGGCAGCCATGTTTCATCCACCTCAACATGCAACATCTTTTATTGATAAACCTGCCATTTGAGTTTTTGTGTGTCTTTCTGTGCTCTGTGTGGTCTCCATCCTTCTCCGGTTGCATTAGGTTACATATGTATGTAAATGCACCAAAACAAAAAGTCCAAATTTTGATATTTGTGGTCTTTAACATCTCTTTATGGTCGTTTTTTTTTTTTTTTTTTTTTTAAATTTTAGTAATTTTTTTTTGTCACATTTGGGCCATTTTGTGTCTGATTTTAGTCATTTTGCACTCTGTTTTTGCTGTTTCGCCTCCTTGTAGTTATTTTTACTTGTTCCATTTTAGTCATTTTATGTCTCTTTGTTGTTGTTTATAATTTCTTTATGGTTGTCTTTTTCTCAGTTTGATTGTTTTTGTGCCCCATCTTGATACCTTGATAGTTTTGAATTTCTTTGTAACCATTGTTACAGTTTTTGGTGATTCCATGTCTCATATTGTCAAATTTAGTTTCCTTTAAACTTTTTGGCTGCTGAATTGAAGGAAATTCAGCCACACTGAGGGTTTCTTTGACATGATTTCTACTATTTTGAAGCTGATTCTCTTCAGTAAGTGTTAAATAAGCAGTCTTCATGTTGGAGTGCCTTTGTCCTTATAAAAGTCACACCGATGGTTGTCTGATATGTAAGAATGTGGTCGCTGAGAGAACATCAGTCAACCAGTTGGCCTGTAGAAATATTGAAACACTGTGTGTTCATGAGCTTTTGAGAAACACTTGAAGGGAAAGAGTGGGATTTTGAATTTTTGTTGTTGTTGTTGTTGTTGTATGCTTCCAGCTGTTGCTATCATTCTGAAAGTGTTGCAAGTATCATCAGTAAAATGCACTAAAAGCACTAAAAGTAAAACAAAGCTGTGATAGATGTGTGATTGTAGTTACGTACTGATGTGTCAGTGTACTGCTGTAATATCTGCTCAACTAGCAGCTGGTTTTATACTCAGTACAGCACCTCAAACCTATACTTGAGCATTTTTATTTGAGTGTACTTGCTTCTATCAGTTAATCCAAGAAAAACGCTGGTTATTTGGCACTTGAAATAAGCATCTGATTATAGTTGTGGCCTCGTTTGGTTGTTTTATCATTTTGGCTCCTGTCAGTTTGTGATCATGTCAAGAATCTGATATTCAAAAGCAGCACTGTACTGTATAATACTACTGCTCCTCACTCCTCTGCAAAAAACAAGTTGGTAGCCAATGTGGCAAAGTGACAGACTCGTGATGTTGATTCTGCTACATCTGCTAAAGGGAACAAATTAGAAACTCATATCATCTGAGCCAACAGTTGCAGAATGAGACGTGAGGGGCCGAGTGCACGGAACAAAAAGACGGAGTGTAAAGAGAGCAGATACTGTTGGGTAAAGAGTCGAGGACGATGGCGAGAGAAAATTAAATGGGCTGCACAGGTGAAATGCATGTCCCAGTTCACAGGCTGTGGTTCATAATGGAGCTGCACGAAGAGATCTGCTGCTGGTTTCCACCTTCTGTATCACTGGATGGAGGCTGTAGCCTGAGCAGAGCCCTGGCTGCTGGAAATTATCTTCCTATACAGATAAACTGCATTTTCAATTAAGTTTTGAGGGTTTGTTTGATGTGTAAATATACATTTCTAATCTGGAGCAGAAGCTTGAAAGATTTTTGGGGTTGTATTTTACCCTAAAGCACAATATTTTTATAAGCAAACCAAGTAGTTTTGATGCCTTAATCCTCTGAATTCCACGCAATATTTTCACATTTTTCTTCACTGTGGGCTCATTTTTCACTGCAACATAAAGTCCTGCACCTCTGTGGAAACAGAACAACCATGACTAGAAGGAGAGGGAACTCAAAAATGATTTCTGATGCACTTATAATGTCATAAATGCTGTCAACATGCTCATTGTATCTTCCAACAACTTGCACCTCTTTATACCATTTATAAGCCATGTTGCATTTATTTTATGGATGCAGTATTTTTTTTGTCTCCACTCTTGCTGAATTTCTGTCACATCACTGTTGGAGACACGCAGCTGACTCAGCCATGGCAACTCTTACATCAAACACTGCAGAAGTATTATTATTATTATTATTATTATTATTATTACAACAGAATCTGGTGGAAATGGCATAGTTCTGGTACTTATTATAAGATTATATATGTATAATAAAGTGATTTTGATTAAATGTCACAATTTAAGACTTAGATTTGGTGATTTTTCCTGACAGAACAGCATGTCCCATATGTTAAAGGACCATGGGAAGCTGAAGATATGTTCATTTATTTCGTTTTTACAGTTTCTAGCTATGATAAATGGGGAACTTTTGGGGATGTTTAAAAAAGAAAACATACCACTTGAACCCAGTGTAAGAATAACCAAACCCCAGTCTTCTGGATTGGCTCTTTAAAAGCAGAAGAGCGTCCTGCAGCATTACACTATTACCAGGAGACAAAACATAATTAAGAATGCAATTCAGTTTTGTAGGACTGTAACTCTGGGGAGCCATGGCTTCTGGGCATGGGGACAAATGTACTTTAGTGAGGTTTGGGTTACTTGAGTGGGTGTTTAGATCAACATGCTGCATCGTGTCACGATAGCGGAGACAAACTGGGGGTTTAAGAAGAATCTTATAAAGTTTAGACAGCTGTCAGGAATCATCTGCTGATCACTGCAGGTTGCAGAAGAAAACTGTGTTTTCCTGCAGCGATAATGTAGCTGTGACATTTGCGAGAGGAAACGTGGACGCCATCGAGATGCTAAAAAGCTTGTTATATTAACCAGAGAAGGTTAGTGTCATCGGGTTCAGGAGTCACACGGCAAGTATTGTCATGATGGACTGTAAAATCTGTAAAATAACAATAAATAAATAAAAGAAATGAGTGCAGCCACAGCGCTTGGACGAACAGCAGGTTGGAAAATCAACTATATTCATGTAAAACGACACATATGACAGATTGAGACGTTCCTAATAGCGGCAGATATTTTAAACTGTTGCGCATTTATCTGAATGTTTAGATTCCTACGGGGAAACTTGAGTGTTATTCTCACTTAACAGGTGAGATGCAGCATCAGAAGACGGATTCTGTAAGAAATCTCTGCTCCTCTTCAGTGTCAGTCTATTAGAGCAGCAAGATAAACGGTGTTTGTACGTGACTCGACGCGGACAACCAGATTCTCATCGGAGGCTTTGCAGAAATCAAACCCAGACCTCCATCATGTCGACGGTGAACTCTCGGTGACGCCGCTAATCACTGCCTGTTGTTCCAACAGCGGCTAAAGTTGCTGCCGTGGGATGAGTTGTTTATCCAGCCATTACTTGCGGTCGCCTCTGAAGCCCAAAGAACAAATGCGAAGTCAATTCCTCCAGGAGCGGCCAGACCGGCCTAATTAAAGGGCCGGTGTCGATAGTCACTGTTATATTAATGAGCCTGGAAACTTCTCGGCTACTACTGTCAGGAGATATGGAGGGTGAGCGGGGGGGAGGGTGGGAGGTTAACGGGGGAGAATGCTCCGGGGAGCTTTTAGGGAGCCGGAGGAGGGAGAAGGAGCTCCATGTACTGATGCTCTGGTGTCAAAGTGCAACATAAAAGAAAATGGAGGGTTTGTAAAGATGGACGCTGCAATTTTCTCACAAACAGACGCCTCGAGGCTCAATCCAGCATTGATCAAGCTGCTTGTTAGGTTTCAATGAAGCTGCACACACAACAAATACGCAACACGCTCATATGTCTACACACACACACACGCACACACACAGTATTGAGTCTAATTTTATCAGGGCAGCACATGTGCAAGTGGTGGAACAATAGAGTTTAGATAAAGGGAACAGAAGGCTATCTGCACTGTGTCAGCACTTCTCCTGACTCGCCCTGATAAATTTTTACAGCTTTTATTTGCAGGAACATTTAGTATTTTGTGCTTTTATTAACTTTACAGAATCTCAAGGATAAACAGCAGACATCAGTTTCTATATTTTCATTCTGATCTGAGGTTATTTGTGGTGACTTTGGTAAAGAATCTGCAGCATCTAAAAACTGATGCACTCCTCAACTAGCTCAGCGAATTATCTTTAAAGAGCCCACATCCTGCACATTAACAGGTTTATCATTTTGTTTTGTGCATCTAGTACTTTACTATTATGTGCTTTAATGTTTAAGAGCCCTAAATCTTCGTAAGCAACAGAGTGTGATACTGTACAGCAAAGCTTACATGAAAGCATCTTAAATCATGCATTGGTTGCTCAGGCATGTATTTTTTTTAGCCTATTTACAGTGATACCAATAAATATTTGGTGAATCTAATGCTATCTCTCCTCAGAAATGTAAACATACAATCCTGTATAACTTAACTGTATTTATAATTACATTTTGAAGGATTATTATTGTTTGTTACTCATATATAAGTGTCATATCTTTGACATAAAGATTATAACCCAGATAACAGATGAGAAGCTGGAAACATGTTGTGAAAAGGTCGTTTTTTTTACCGAAAGCACAATTTTTTTGTGTAGTGCTAGATTCTTTGACTGCAAGCTCATTTTCACTACAATATATGGACATTTTTCTTTTTATAGTTTATAATACCATGAATGTGTTTTCACCAAAGAGCCCATATTATTAATATTATTTATAGGTTTATTTTTTACTTTTTGTTGTCTAGTAGAATATGTTTACATGCTTTAATGTTGAAAAACTAGCTGGTCTGCAGGATGTATGCAAATGTGTTACAACTTGATGTAGATAAGTTACCGAAGACTTCACATTAGACCTCAAACAAGTTGTTTCAGGCAGGTGAGGAGCAGAGTTTTCTACAAGTTGTAAGTTTTTGTAAGTTTGCAGACATTTTACATGCACAAAAACAGCTAATTGACACACTGAAGGAAAGTGAGAAGCACAAAAAGCAGAATATGGACTCTTTAAAGGAGCTTCACTAACTGAGGTGGTGTCATAAGGCCACGTTGACGATGGTGGGGATAGTTTGATATTTTGGGTAATATGCTTATGTTTTCTTGTGCACAGAGTTAAGATTAGAGGATTGATACGACTGTTGTTTGTGCATTAAGTGGTCAATGTAAAGAGAATTCAGAGATTTCTTTCTGACTGATTTATATCTGTTAGAAAACTTCCTCTGGTGCAGCTGTTCTGACTACGTAACGTCTTGATCTGAAAAAAATGCGTCATATTTATAGAGTCTATATTTACCACAGGGGCCACGACATGGTGGTTAGCACTGTTGGCTCACAGCAAGAAGATCCCCGGTTCTGTGTGGAGTTTGCATGTTCTCCCTGTGCAGCGTGGGTTCTCTCCGGGTTCTCCAGCTTCCTCCCACACAGTCCAAAAACATGTTGAGGTTAATTGGTGATTCTAAATTGTCTGTAGGTGTAAATGTGAGTGTGCTTGGTTGTCTGTCTCTAAGTGTAGCCCTGTGATAGACTGGTGACCTGTCCAGGGTGTCTCCTGCCTTCACCCTGAGTCAGCTGGGATAGACTCCAGCCCCCCACGACCCTAGTGAGGATTAAGTAGTGTATAGATAATGAATGAATGGATGGACATTTACTATCGTTACAGGTTTATTATTTTATTTTTGGGGGTCCACAAGGGTATGTTCATATGCATTAATGTTCAAAAAACACACTAGTTTTCTCAAACTGGGCATTCCAACAGCTCATCTGTTGTAGCTTCTTTCTCTTTAAGACCTGCCTCCTGGAAAGCATAGACTGCTCTGTTTGATCACTTGAACCGAGCAAAACCAAGTAATTTTAGTTTGTAACTCAAGATCTCTGAGTATATGGATGTAGCTCTAATGAGGAAATTTGACATGCACAGACTGAAATTGTGGGTAATTCTGAATTACAATAACATTTTACAAATCAGCCTATGCAGGAAGATGATCCATGTAAAACACAGGCTCACATTTCTGCAACACAACATGAACTAAATAATTTAACTGACTTATTCCCCAAGACATAAGAAAAAGTACTCTTAATCAGAAAAATCCTCGCTGCACATAGAACATGATGCCACAACATGATGGAAGTAGTCCAATGAGGTTATGTTTCTGATCCCACTTTTTATTTTGTTTTTTAAAAATGTAGTTTTTATCCAATTTTAATGAGATTTTGCGAAGAGGTCATGGACGGAAGGGTAAGTCATTATATTTTGGTGCAGATTTTTTTTCTGCTGCCAGCTTATTATCATTGTGCATCTTGAGTTGTATCAAGATTCAGATCGAAAGAGAACGCTGGTTTACTTCCTATTAATGTGGCTGCTGTGTCTCTTTGGGCCATGGTAGCTTTGCGCTTTTCACCTCTGTTGTGGTGAAACGGAAACAGCAATTAGCTGATCTGTTCCATGTATTTCATTTCAGTTTAACTTCAGTCACGTTCCTGAAATGATGCATGTAAAATTCTACTTTCTTTGGGAAGCTGCAGGCAGCTCATGCTAATTGAATGTGGTTTCTCTAAAGCTCTGTAACAGAGGTTAAAAGGGCAAATGTTAGCACAGAGACACATCAACCACTTTAACCCTCTGTCCTTCAGGCAGTTTCTGGTTGTTTTTTGCCACATTTTTCCTCAATGTGAGCTAATTTTCACTGCAATATAAAGTCCTGCACCTCTATGGAAACAGCACAACCATGACGAGAAGAAGAGAGAACTCAGAAATGTTTTAGTGCCATAAATCATCAAAAATAAAAAGCTAAAGTTGAATTTCTCAGATTATTTACTCGACAAGCATTGAGAAAATTTGGTAGGAACATGTGCATTGTTTGAGGGATTTAGTGCCCAAGTTGATAAATGTTTATGGTCTACAAGTACATGGTAAAGTGGTCCAACCAACCCAACAGCCCACTGGTAATATCACAGTGCGGCTTTGAAGTTTGGCCCATAATGGTTTTGGCATTAAAATTTAGCGGCAAATTGAACCAAGCCACAGGACTCGCTGACCAATATATTGCAATTTTGATGCAAGTAGTTGCATGTGTTTGCGATTCAAGATGTCGACCTCAAGCCCCGTGAAAACTCAGCTCATAGGTAAGGTAAAATAAAAACTTAATTAACACCACCAAGCATCTATTTCTACCCTGTGGTCCTCAGAAGTATCTCTACTCCCTTATGATGACCCGTGTAAACTCTTTAATGCTGTTTAGTGACACAAACCTGGAATCCAAATGTTTTTTTCTCAAAAAGTAGAAAATGTGGTATGGCCCGCTTTGGCACTCAGCAAAAGGAAAGACATAAATAAAACTTAAATAAGTCATCACAAAGTAACGTCTTCTATCTCTGGACAGTGTTGAAACATCTTTGGATGCATGTAATGAGTCCTCCAACAATAATGATTTGTTTTAGTAACACAAAATGTTGACCCCATTTTTCTCTGAAACTCATAAATGTGGTTTGAGCCCCTCGTTTAGAGGTAATGGTGACATACTATAGATGTTACTACTTGTGTTTTTAATTTGTCTCCTTTCACACAGCCTGCAGTTCAACCAAACTTTTTCTATCACATGACTTTTGGTCACAGCTGAGTCAGGCACAGCTTCATGGTTGTAACAAACAGTGCAGATTTTTTTTTAAATTTTCTATAGAATCTGGCACAAAGATTTTTTGACACACTTTTAAATGTGTCAAAAAAAGTGATTTTGATAAAAAAAAATCCCAGTTTAAAGCTTCGATATGTTTTAGATTTGCTTAAGTTACAAAAGGAACAGCATGTCATGGCTAAGTGGTTCAGGGACCTTCAAATAGTTGAACAGCTGCTTATTCTTTGTGCTTTTACAGCCTCTGGTTCTGATAAATGATGTCATTTCAGTGATATCTTTAAAAATAACGAGCCTTTCAAACCTACAGTTCAGAGAGTTAATGGGAAATAAGGTTGTAATAAACCAAAACTGTCTTTCAAAGCAGTTTTAACAAATCGTCTGTGAATGCAGAAGATTGAGCAGCGCTGATTCAGGTACACCGTGTGCTTTCTGAGTGTGAGAGAAACTGGAAGGCATAATTCCCCCCCAGTCTTGTAGGAATCCCGTCGGTGGTGTTGCAGATCAGTTTCGACAGACAGATCTGATTTCAAACTAAGGAGGAAAAACACTTGACAAACCAGAACTCGGCCAGCGTTTTCCTCAGCGGTATTGACATGCCAGTTAGTCGGCCACGGTGGCTTTTCATTTTAATGCCGATTGACGAGGGGGAGCCTGCAGGAACGAGTGTAAATGTGATAACGCTGCGAGAGAAGAGGGGATGATGTAAGGATGTAAATATTAAATATGATGTATGAACCTCGGAGCAACAGGAGGAGCGTGCACGAGGTGGTCGGGGGTGGAGGAGCTTTGAAGCTGATCCAAAGTGAAGAGCATCGTGTGTGACGACGTTTCCCACCACCACAACAACGCCTGGCGTACCGCCCACACAGAATCTAACAGTCGGGGTTCTCCTTCCCCCTTTTTTCTCTCTTCGCCTTCGTCCCACTGTTGTGAAAACCCACGTTTCCTTTTCCTTGTCACCTTCTCCACCTGCTCCTGCTCTCCATTATTCCGTCCCCTGGCTCTCGGCTTTGCTTGGAGGGGAACTAACTGTTTTAGGGACAAACACTGCCATGTGTTTGTGTGCATAAATGGAATCACCAGGAATTTGCATATTCTACACTTTGGGAGAAAATGAGAGGAAAATGTGATTTCCATCTTTTGATTTGTTTCAGTGCTTGTCTCCTGTCTGTTCTGTGTAAACACTGCCTGCAGTTCAGCTGAGAAGTCCCTGATTTTTTGTCATGTTGCTGTTGGTCACAGCTGAGTCACAAATGGCTTCTTGATTGTTTCAAGTAGCTCCGACTTATTAGTTTTTTTTACAGGATCTGGTTTGAGCAAAGTTTTGGCAAGTCATGCAGGACAAAGTGATTTTGATTAAATGTCGTGTTTTTAAGCTTAAATTAAAAAATACAGAAGAATAAACATGGACATAGTTAAACTCTGTCATTAGCACCTCCAATATAATATCTTTCTGTCATCTGTCTCTTGTTTATGTCATTTCCAGCCAGAAGAAAATCAAAACTGGGGATGGACAACTTGGGTCTTAACTGTATAAAATAACATTTAGACCTACATGTAATATATAACATAGGCACATACGTGAAAACAGCAGCTCGGCATCGCTGCAACCCAGATTTGCAGACACGTAACAGTCTTTAATGCATTTTTCTTCACCATGGTGACCACAGAAGATGACTCTGAGCATCTGCAGACGTATATATTCAGAAATTACCATCCGTGGACTGTAAGGCCACACTGAGCTTATACAACATGATGTAGTGGTTTTATTCAAGCTCTTTTCTCATAATATGATGGTAAACCTCATTTTAGCTCAGTTTTAATACATTCTGGAATGCTCTTTACGCACAATTTAGGACAATGACTAAAACTGAGCTGCTATATATCTGATACACTTTTGTACAAAAGAGCTTCAGTACGTAGCCTGTTAACAAGTTGTTGTCTGAAGTAAAGGTCTATCAATTACTGGAGTTAATAGTTTGCCTTTTTTTCCCTTGATTATCTTTATAGCTTTTTTTTCCAAAAAAATACAAACAAAAAGTGATTCTAAGTAAAGTAAATTAATTTTAAAATGTCCTATTTTGCAGCAGTCACTCTGTTATCTTGAGCAAAGTCCCGCCCACAGCTGTGCTACTCTGATTGGTTACACATCTGCAGAACAGCCAATCAAAACTAAGGAATAAAAGTTCCTTTTTTAAGTCAACATTTAAATCATAAACAACAAAGGCATTTCAGTGAAGTTTTGTGTTGGACTTTGTGTCGTTCTAAATTATGATACTAAACTATTTATCTGTTTTTCAAATATTGGGTATGTGTGTTCTTGATCGCTAATATTAGATATCAGCCCTGAAAGACCCATATTGTTAATATGTCACAGGATGCATAGACTGAAACTGAAATTGGTTAAACAAACCAAAACAAAACATAATATTTGGTTTATTTAAGAAAGAAAGAAAGAAAGAAAGAAAGAAAGAAAGAAAGAAAGAAAGAAAGAAATACTAATTTTACAGTTTAGTGTCTGTGAAATTAGGATTTCTTTTCTTTTTTTTTTTTTCTTTTTTTTTAGAACTTTCAAGTTCATGATATTTCTCTGCGGGACAGATCTCAAATAAATTCACCACAATCTGTAAGCATCTTATTCTAAGCAGCTGTCATTGCTGGTCAATCAACTGCAGCTTTCTGGTTTTCTGCAGAGGCCAGTTTATGACAGCCAACAGTCAGCACAGGAGGAGGGGCAGCAACGACGCCGTATCTATGGGAACAAACCTCCAAAGGGATCAATATACTGTTGTATGTATGTGTGTGTCTGCGGGAACAAATCAGCAGGTAGTAATGACAGTAATTGGAGCTATTTATTCCTCATGATGTGACGAATACGTGCACAGCCCTGCAATGATCCCAGATCCTGTGAAACACTGACGGGTGATACGAGGGAAAGATGTGAGCACAAAAAGTGACGGACAGAAACCAGTGTACGTTTAGGGTCTTTGTATTGCAGTAAAACTGTGAGTCACGACTCTCACATTCAAGTCACAACATGTTAAACAATATGTAACAGAAAACGGTCGTCTTACACGGCTAAATTCTGAATTTTATCCACGAATTTTGCCTCCAAACAGTGGAAATTAATTTTATAATGATAAGCTACAAGACTGAAAACAGTAAAGTGTAAACAAAATAATAAAACACCTCTTGTGCTGTTTTTGAGGGCTAAATATCATTTTAAATAAAACTTGTCAGAAGGCCACAAATCACACCAAGGTTGATGCTAAATGCTAATATGTCTAAGTATTTCTGAATTTCTAATGTAAGTTTCACAGTCCTGTAAAATCTGCCAAGTTGGATTTAAATGTTCAAGCTAACGCAATACATGACGGATCGGATCTTGTGCTTCACTTGGTCGTCTGTAAGTAGGTTTTCATTGGGTCGAGCAGGCAGCATATGTTGAGTGCTGGTTCTGTAACTTTACATTAACCAACTGCTGACTAATGACAGTTTGTTATTTGGGGATAATTCAGTTGGTAAAGTGGTCATAATTTCTGTTTCCACGTTTATTTCGGATGTAAATGTCATAGTTTCCTTGAGTCTGTAGCGCAGTCAGAGGTGCTTAACCAGTCAACTCCATCCAAAATTGATTCAAAATTCAGAAGTAAATCGACTCAAGTTGCTGCTTGTCGGTAAACCTGGAATAAGTTGTTTTCTGCTACCTGGAGGCAGCATGAGTAAGTTGTTTTTTTAGCTCCATTTTTGGTCTCCTCCAACTCCTGAGGGAAATATCTAGCTCTTGAAACTATAAATGCTCCACTTTGTTCACTAGTTCTTGCTCAGTTACTCTCTGAGTCGGTCTGTCTGCTAGTTAGTGGTGACTGAAAAATGAAGCAAATGCTGCAGTTCCTTGAATGTCCACTTAAGTCTGCTTTCAAAAGTGATTCAGTCCCAATATGCCCACATGTTAAAATGTCCAAGTTGACAACAGAAAAAAAACACATTTACAACCTGTTACAAGTAACCATTTTGGTCTCTGTAGCTAATTATAATTATTTATGACAACTGTTCAAAGGTGACGTTCTATGCAACTCACCCATTTAAATTGGATCAAGACTTAAAATTATCAATATTTAAAGGTGTTACAGTCTTAACAGCCATCTTTTATCTACTCTCTAAGTGCCCTTGTTGGACTGGTATTTGTAGTTACTTCATGTCTTATGTTTTTTTGACTGTATACAATTTCACTCTTGTGCCTCTCGATTGTTAGCATACGTGCATTTCAAGGTTGCTCATTCTAATCAGGAAAGCTGTAGAACTGGTTCTAAACACTGCAAATATGTACTTAGTCAAGCAATTACATAAGACAATTGTGGATGTTGTGCAGATCACATAGATACAAGATAAAGGTTTTTATTTGCACAGCTTTTCTATTGTTTTTCCTTTTTAAATAAGACAGACCCACTGCAGGTTAAACTTTAGGTCCTGGTCAGGCTATGCAAATATGGCCAAAACAATCATAAAGATTATTCACTGATTTTAAGGTTAATTTCTTTATGGCTCCTTCACATTTGAATAAACAGAGCTCTGTTTACATCCATGCTGTGCTACTTTCCAGCTAATTTACAAATCGTTACATCAAAATTAGACTTTTAACAGAAGTTAGTGCATTTCCCAGAGGCAAAATGTAAATTCAGTTGTACCCAAAACTCTTTACTTGCTTAACATCTGCTTATCGATAGATACTGCAATTTACTGATCTGCCTTAAACACGTTACATGCAGGCTACAGTAGATGCTATCGAGGCAGCTGTGCACAGAGAAGCCTCTCGTCGGCGCTCAGTTTCTGCAGCATAAACGGCTAAGAGACCAAAAATTACTTTAAAACAGTGAAATAAGGTGTTCTAAGCTCAGATTTACCAAAGTTTAAAGCAAGCGGCTTTATTTATGTGGGCTGTTTACTGCATGTAGAGCATTGTAACCATATACGTGTAACTGTGGAAAGGCAAAGTCAGGATAATGTTGATCTTTTCTGTTTGATGATTACTGATAATTGCAGGTGTAGTCTTCCAGAGACGCAAACAGTATGTGTTGTCATCACCATTTGGCAGGTGGCTCCATAGAGTTACATAAAAATAGATGGAAGCAAAGCTATTGTGGACGTTTTTGTGGCATTCTTTCCATTAGCCAGCAGGGGGCGACTCCTCTGGTTGCAAAAGACGTCTGTTTGTGTAGACGTCTATGAGAAAATGAGCTGACTTCTGACTCACTTTGTTACCTCAATGGACATTTTCTTAACTAGTTTGTGGTCTTAATCATTAGTTTCAAGTCTCTTTCCGTTTTCTAGTTCCTCATGAGAACCACCTTTTTAGTTTTTACTTGAAAGAAAACCCCAGAAGTGCATTCTAACCATCTGTCTGCTACACAGAAATATTTCTTTTTCAAGTAGTTTCCTTCTCATGTAGTGGAGTATTATCTTTGTTCTGACTGGGGAAACAGAGGCACATCTTGGGAAACTGGTCAGAAATCATTTTCTAGTCTGCTTGGATGTTTTGTGTTTGCTGCAGTGGATCAAAGGGCCAGTAAAGTTGACACGATGCAGGGAACAGCTCCATAAAACGTGTGTAATTGTCAGGTATTTGCACAGTGCAGTGTGAGGGGCCTTCAGTGTCTGTAAGCCCCATAGGAGATGCTCTTTGTTGGGTATCTGTGCAGTATTTTGATGTGACCTGGTTGTGTTTCGGGGCTGGAAGAGCATTTTGAACGCAGCGACACATATGGAGCTGATTCTACCTGATTCTCTCTGGTCTCCTTCTTGTGCCGCTTCGCTCTGTTCTGTTCATCATGTGTTACAGATTGCTGTGGGTGGATGGTGTTGCATGGTGTGAGAGGAAAGCATCATCAAACAGGCATGCATTTGTTTGTGTTTGTGTGTGTGTGTGTGTCTTTCCGAAGCTTCTGCAGGGTTTGTATGGATCGGTATGGAGACGATCTCCACTGGGAGCACAGAGATGATGTAAGCTGGTCAATAACACACACCTCCCACTGGAGGAAATATTGCATCCTATTGGTTACCAACACTTTACACAAGAAGCTGTTTCTATCAAGTTAATAGAGCAGATAAAAGAATACTAGTGTCTTTTGTAACAAGGAGGAAGAGTTAAATATGAACATGAGTAATTTAATGGGGTGAAAACTGATATGAAACTGATGAGATGACATTTGGAACATTTGGAGTGTGCGGCTGCAGTCACTAGATTTTTTTTCTCCAAAATTAAATTAAAAGAAAATTAGCAAGATATATTGAAAGAGCATTTATAAACTGCTAAAATACAGCTTTTTAATAATTACACAGAATTTTTAGCTTTTTTTTCCAATTTTCTTTTTTCTGCTTTGATATTTTTTTAGTTTTAATTTTATGATCACTTTGATTTGTCGGCTTAATTTTTTACTGCAATCTAAAGTTCTGCCTGTCCATGGAAACATCACAACCATGGCTAGAGGTAAAAGGAACTCCAAATTGTCTTTTCTACAGAATGAAACAGTTCTAATGCCATAAAACACAGACAAGAAAAAAAGAAAGTTAACTCTCTTTAGTTGTTATGCAAAAAAATGGAATCATCATGTGTATAATCGTTTTCAAATATTTAACTATTCATATTTTTAACAACCTTTACATGATATGTTTTTTACTCTGCTCTGCACAGTACCTGTAGAAAGATGTTTCACCATGCTGAACCAATAACTTGCTGCTCTGTTTACTGTTTAGAGCCGTGCTGCAATTAATTTTTTAATCCAGCTATTTTCAACGTCTTTGTTCTATCTGCTATTTGTAAACACAACCTAAAGTTTATCTTCAAATTAACTAAAAGCTATGATTTTGATGAAATATCACAGTTTTCAGCTTCAGCTTGGTTAAGCTACGGACCCATACATAACATGTTAAATGTTTATGGACCGTCGGAAAGTTGGACATCCTGGCAATTCTTCCTGTTTTAGTTCATCTTGTCGATTTTTGACGTAACTTTTAAACCTGCCGTCAGATTTTTGGGGTTCATAAGGGTCAAAGAAACCCAAGAGGACTGTGATCCACTGAAAATTAACTTCATGATTAAAGATCATTTTAAGGAATCTGAAGTAATCATTTTGGCAAGTTTAATGATTTTCATGTCTCTGGTGCTTTATGTTTGCGTGTTGTCCATCCATACATTTGCACCACTCTCGGGAGTGTGATGTGTCCAAACGGCCTGAGGGAATTTCCTCAAACTCGGTCCAAACATCCACTTGCTCTTAAGAATACTGAGTAGATTTATTTGGTGGTTTAAAGTTCCTGTATTATGATTTGTGGTTTCTAATCACCTGGGGACTTGATGTAATTTAGAAATTACCTCCCTGCATGTGTTTCATGTGGCGCATTAACACGGGATAAGCTCGTGTTTTACACTAATTTACTGACATTATCTGCGGATACATTAATATTCTGACACATAATAACGGCTGAGCCTGCTGAAAGACAGCAGATTGTTTCTTACCACATGCAGCCGTGCATGTCATCCATCTAATCATCCTTTGAGATTTTGCTGCTCTGATGTATTCGCTGTTTCTATGAATGAGTGTCTGTACTGTGTAGTGCACCCAAGCTTTCATTTATAATTTCCAAAGCACCATCCATAATTCTTGGGCCAGAAAGAGGCAAAAGAAAAGTGCAGACAATGAAAAACCTTGTAAGAACCAAAAAAATCACAGAGGTGCAGATTCACACGGCAATAATATTATCTCTGGACCTTTGTGCCTCGTGAAATATGGTCAGTAACTTGCGTAGGAGTTTTTACTTAACAAATTCCGAACATGGAATATTCACACGGGATTAAGATCACAAAGGCCTCTGCCATTATTACAGATTACTAGAGTTCCAAATGCAGGTAACACTGGTATCGTAGTTTTAGTTCCTGTTTTTTTTGTTTTTTTAAATCACCTCCTGGTCTTGTTTCTAGAAGTGTTTATTTCCACATCCTCCTGCGGTTTCCTCTCAGTAACTTGCTCTGTTTGTCTAAGTGTGTGTTCCATATGTCTCCTTTTAGTGACTGTTTTATGTTGAAGCTGCTTACGTAGTCTGTCTCATCATGTTGTTTGTTTTCCTTCCCATTTTGTGTTTTCCCTCCTTTTTTGGATTATCTGCTCCACCCTCATTAATTTTACCTGCGTCTTCTTTCCCGATTAGTGCGTATTTAGTCCTACGTCTTCCCATCTGTTGACAATTGGCTGGTGTTCTTTTGCTGTTCACCTCCCCTTTGATGCCCTACTTTCTCTTAGTTTATTGGGTATTATTTTTTGTTTGTTTTTTTTGTTTGTTTTTTTGTTTTTTGACTCTTATACCTGGATCTCTTCTTGTTTGTTTCCCTGCCAGCCCTTGTTCAAGTTTTATTGTCAGATGCTTTTGTTGACTCAACCTGAATGGCTGCCTGCTCGGGTTGTGGGTCTCCGTTTGACTCGTCTTGTTGAACTAAACTCAACACAGAATACAACGATTTTGTGTGACCTCACCGAACACGTTTCATTACTCAAGAATTCAAAAGCTAATTATAACTAAATGTCCTACAGGATAAAATGATCAAGTATTAGCAGTTTATATCCAAGAGGACAAAGTTAAAACCTGAACTTACACGAATGTAAATTGGTTGATGGAGGCCTCGAGGAGTCTCCCTTGGGATACATAATTTGTAATTAATGAAACAATTTGTATGCAGTATTGATGTATCCATTTCTAACTGCTTTTTGACTTTATTGATCTATAACCTGATTATGATTCAGCGCAGAAAGGCTCTATTATTCCGTCCACACTCCACAGCGGGACTCTTCTAAATTCAAAATAGCTACTGTAATCAGAATATTGCCGAAGCACTTTCATCTGCGTCGCTTCTTTAGGGATTGAGATTTGACAGAGGAGGATGGAGAGGAGGAGAAATTGCTTTGAAGCATTTTGACTGATGTCTTGGCTGAAATAGAGCCAGTTTCACGGATGGACCTCTGAGACACTCATGAAAGAAAAGGAGCGAGATGATGTTGTGCAGGAGGAGAAAAGCTGTCTGCGGCCAGACCCTCCAAACAGCAAGACAAGATAGGTAAAAGATAAATGAAGTCTCACCGCCTGTGTTGATTAGTTCAATTGTTTGTTTTGCATATGAGCAGCTGGCGAGGCTCATGTGAGCAACTCAAGGTAAGTGCCAGATATAAAGCATGAATGAGATACAACAAAGGTTTAATGCAGAGCGTTCACAAATAATGCCATTAATAAGCCTTTACGTCATTTCTCTCCTTCCTGCCTCATTAAAAAAAGATTTTCCATCGATATAAATATATATAAATATTCAAAAGTTAAGCTACTGGATGAAAGATGTACTTCACTGAAAGTCCGTTCTCAGTGTTTGTGCCATGCAGGCGTCTAGTTTCCACATCACAAGATGCTTAAACCTGCTTTAAAGTCACAAATCCTTCTCCCAGGTAAACTCAGACTGAAGGTGAGCTCAGAGGAAGCTCTCTGCAGCAGAATTTCACATCGTTGAAGGGCAGTTGGAAGTAGACAACATGTTTGTGCATCGTTTTTTGAATGATTTAAAATTGCTGTTTTTGCCCTGGTAATTTTGTGACTTGTTCTTGTTGTTTGTTCTTCATGTAACACCAGACTGACTCATTAATGTTCAGATCAGGACTCCTTGTTCTCGCAGCCTATTAAGATATGATCATTGCAGCTCTTTCCAAAACATATGAGCCAGTAGGAACCTCCTCCACCTTCTGGTAGCTCAGTAGGTGCTTTATCATGTATTCTAATCACTGATAAACAGAAACTATCTCAGTAATGTCAGTGGCTCTTTGCAGTCGCGTGAATAATGTAAAATCTTTGGTGAGTCGTGACTCTGGAAACATACAAAATGGAGATTTGTGGCATTTACCATAACCCAAACTGTGATGAGTAATGAGGTCATTACTTGTGTGTGTGTATGAGAATGAGGCTCATGATAACATATGAATCAAGTGGTTCATCTTGTTCTTAAAGATAGCTGGGCTGTGAGTCTGTACAAATGGGGTTTTGAATCCAGCTGCAAGATTGTCTATCAATCTGTCAATCATTTTCTCAATTAGTTGCTTGGTCTATGAAAGGTCAATAACAACAGACCAATTGCCTCTTTGATGGTATTACATAGTATTGCAACATCTAAAGCACCTAAACCCTTTGCACAGCTCTGTGTATCAGATTTCCTGGTTAGTAGAAAAAAAAATGTAGTCTGTGTGTGAATATTGCTCAGATGAGTTCCCTATTGTCACAGGTCGTACCTGTGGCTGCAGGCACCGCTCAGAAGCCAGACACTTTCATTGTTTTGGATCATTCCTCTTTTATTCTTATCACTCGCTGCCTTGTTCCGCCCTGTAGCCCCCAGAATGACTTTGTTTCTCTCCCGTCGGTACATCGTCTCTCCGTGTGTGAGAGCGTTTATTCTCCCTCTGGCTTTTCCTGTGTGAGTTTCTGTGACAGCTGAGTTTGTGGTCGATGGTTTTCACTTTTTGCAATGAGGCTCTTAACCCAAAGCTAGAAGGGGAGAGAACTCAGACGTGCCTTTTTTTTTTCACTTGTTGTTTCATATGAAACATTTGTAATGCTATAAAGTGAGAAAAGTGTTCTGCAAAAATTTGAAAAAGAAAAAAAAAAAGCTGGAATCCACATGTATAACATTTTTTTAAGTGCCCACAGGTGCTACCAATACTGGAACAAAATACTGACTCTATACACTAGATTTTTACACGTTAAATTATTACAAATCCTAAAAATAGGTGGGTTTTTGCAGCTTTAGGAAGAAGTTTCACCATGCTGAATGTGTCTTCCAACAACTTGTTCCTCTGTCTGTGAAGATTCTCAGTCATCCAGGTCAACGATTAATCTACGAGAATGTTGTTGAGTCATGCTTTATTTATGTTAGTAATCAAGTATGCTTTATTTCAATGTCAGTCTCTCTAATTTGTTTCCACACTTGCCTCCTCTTTGCTCTCTATACACACTGCCTGCAGTTCAGCCGATAACATGTTTCTTCACATGACTGTTGGTCACAGCTGGGTCAGTCGAGGCTTTTCAGTTGTACAGACGAGCACAAACTTTTTCCTTTTATTTATTTTAAATGTATTTTTTTGTGAATTTTTGAAATCAGTAAATTTGATGTGGTTATGATGTGGATGGAGCTACATGCCACAAATAAAAGACTCAAGGACTGTTTTGATAATTGAAAATCTGACAGTTCTTTCAGTTTCTATGTCTGAAAAATTTAGCAATTTTAGCAATTTATTTCATTATATGAACTTATATATAATTTCCCTTTTACATCAGCAGGATTGTTTCAGAGGGTTAAGACACATCTGGCCACCTCTTTGCATGGTTCACTGGTTTTCTCAGTAGTCCACAATCATTTGCTGTGACACCGATATGAGCCCAACAAGCTACAGGCCTTTTGAAGCATGTTAGTATCGGTTTGCATCCTCCGCCATATATAAGGGTACATTTAATCTGAGTGCAATCGTGTCACAGAACACTTTGAAATATCAATTGGTAATTAAGTGTTTTCTTGTGTGTAAAATCTGCTGTGGTACGTGTGTGTTACATGCATACATGTTCCTCAGTGTCCTGCAACATGTCCACTTTATCCTCTGGATTTACAGTCTCAAGTATTGACCGCATGCTTGTTTCCAGTCTTGTGTCTTCTTGGAGTCAGATCCTGGCATCTTAATTAAAGTTGTCACACGTGACACCTGCAGCTCAATACGGCTTATGGACAGCAGTTACTAGAACTCAGTCGATTTTATTGATGTGCTGTCTAATTTGTAAAATGCTGGGCTGAAGAATAGGACACTAACAGAGATCATCGTCTGCTCAGGCTTTATTGCAAGACAAGCTGAGTTTGCAACAAAGCAAAGCAGACACGTTACTTAGATTCCAGCAGCACAAACACACTAAAGACTGCAAATAAAGAAAGTAAAGCAGTGAAGCAGATACGTTGCATACAAGCAGCATTGGTCAAACCAAACTAAAAAAAAAATGATCCTATTAGTAATTCTATTCTAACTGAATTAAACAATTATTTGTACGGTAATTACTGAGCTTTAGACTTCTGAAGGGGCAGTGTATCCATCTCCCCCATTACCTTTCAGATGATTTTTTACTGCAGTTCATTTTTTGTCCAGCAAATTATTTTTGTTCCATACCTAAGGTTTTATTTTTGTTTTTGTTTTTTGTTGTTTGGCACAAATCTGATTCCATACTGGTCTATATATGATGAAGTAATATAATAAACTTTCTTTCTCTTTCACCTTTCAAAACCAGACTTACAAGATCCTTTACAAAGCATTGAAATGTACAAAGAATTAGAACGCAACAGTAAAATAAAACAATAAAATTAAAATAAAGCCAGTTAAATCGTAAAAAAGGGCAGTAACATACCATCTGAAATGGAATAAAATAGTATACAAATCTTGTAATGCTATATGGAGGATGTTGAGGTGGATGGATGGGTCAACATCATGGTTGTTATTGTATCTTTCATAATACAGGTTCTGTCACAGTGATCAAGCACTTATTCAAACCTCAACCATGATCTTTCCTTCATCCAAACAAAATATTTGTGGCATACACCCTGTCAATTATATTGCTGTGCATCCTGATCAAGTTTTTTTTTTGTCCTGGATCCAATCTGAGAATTTAATATTCAGTATCTTCCGATACCCAGTACTATTTTCCTAGATAGTACACACTTGAAGTATTGTAGATTAGCTGTAGTTGCTCTTTTGTTTAATGCTATAGTGACCAGAGAAGGTGGACAGTTCCATGTTGGCAGCCAGAGAGCATTATCAGGATTTAGCTAATAAAGGGGCACTACAACAAAGTCTTCCGTGACACTTAATAATCCCCGACCAGCAGACACATATTTTATCAAAATGGGATCAACTAAAATAGAGACTTATAAGGCCTTTGTAGCTGCATCATGTATCTGTGGCCAGATGTCCACTATGTCAGTTTATATTCATATTTCCTTATTATTTAATGCTGCATTTATTAGGAAAATTATTCGATTTCATTGTATAATGGACGTGAACAAAGGATTGGGCTTACTTTCGTGCTGATGCTTTAAAAGTGATCGAAACATCCATCGTAGGGACATATAAGGATGGAGAACATTTTTGAATTAGGTTGAGGCACATAGTTTCTCAACGTACATTACTGTAAAGCACACTCCGTCCATCCATTCATGGATATCGACTGTAATCAGAGTCACAAACTTATCCTTTGAGTTTAGTTTGTTGAAGTCATCACGGAAAGCATTATTTCACCACAGTAAGTTCTCTCTTCGAATTCGTCCTTTGTGAAAATGCGAGTCAGCATTATTTTGTGCTCGTGGGACCATGTCAAAAGGGTAATGGCTTCTTACATCATTTCCATTTCAGCCCCTCTTCTATCACCACGCTCCCGTCAGCAGCCTAAACAGAGAGGATCAGAGCTCCCAGCTGACCTCCTGTCACTGGTATAAAAGGGTGCCTGTCCACGCAACAATAAGCTTAATTTCCTCAAGGGCATTCTGTGAGCTGTGGGTCACACCAGAAGAAAGGCTGGTGGTAAAAGAAATTACTATTGATCTGCTGCTGTTGCCTTCGAGAGGTGTGGGAACAAGCCTGGAGTAAATGGCATGCACACTCCTGCATAGTCGCGGTTACGAAGCTGTACTCACATACATGAAGCATTTGAATTTGTCGTGTTCAGCAGCGTGTCCAGTGAAGCCGGCGGCGTTTCTCATTGATTTCTAAGACTTTGCGGTTGCCTTCATAACCAGGGGATGATGAAAGGGCAAGAAAATACGGTGTTGCACTTGAGAAAGGTCGCTCTCCTTCATCTTCTCCTTCACCTGCACTCGCTGTCTACCAAAAGTAACGCGGGATTTCAAAAGCAGGGATGCACACCCTTCTGAACCAGCAGCCATCAGTTAATATTGAACATCACTTTGTCAATTCATGTCAAATAATCAATCTGCTTGTATTATTTACATCCATAATGCTGTTTTAAGTCAACATCATTATGGTATCCTTCTGTAAAGAGCAACTCTAGTGAAATAATATGCAGGAAAACCATATATGCGGAATTATATTTGTGCCACAATCCTGAGTGAATGAAAATCTATTCTGCGCTCAAAACTATTACTGCTGTGTTTGCAAATATCGACATACATGCACGATCATGCTGTCTTTCACTTGGTTTTGTCATTTACGCTCTCACAGATCTCTGTTCTGTACACTCAACTACACATTCACGCTCGCTCGCGGTGTCTTTCTCGCTCACGCACAACACATATGATCTGTTCAAGCTCAACTCTGCCTGCACGTTTGTTCGACTTGGCACAGCGTTACGAATGCGCCACAAAACCAGCCAATCACAGCCTTGCACAGGGTGGCTGACCCTATCCAATCAGGTGGTTATTTCAGCTGTAAAAAGTGACAGCAAAATAAACTGGAATGGTGTGATTAATGCTGTGTTACAGTACATTTTCAGTGAGTATTTTTAAAAAAATAATTGTATTGTATATAACAAAGACTATTTTGGTCAGCGAGTTAAAGTACCGTCACATTGCTTAATCCACATGCCTGGATTTGAAATAACAGCTAACGTTTTTCCCTTCATCCTTGGTTAAGTAGCCCAGGCTAGCCAAGCTGAACAACGTCATTAGAACTTGAACAGCAACATGAAAATGGTGTACCACGGTACAGTAGTTGGTATTACTGAAATATTTTTATTTCAAATCAAGTCAGATTTAGACATACTACACCAACATAGAGTCCGATCGGAGACTACGCCGGCAGTTACCCGAGAAGGAAGGAAGCGCAAGCGGCGTGAAAATAAACACAGGAGGAGGAAGACAGAAAGGATCCATGCGAGGCTAAAGACTAATCCCTCCAGACCAGCAGTACCGTCACTCCTGCTCTCCAATGTCCACTGCTTCGACAACAAGCTAGACGAGCTACATTTGCTGGGAGAAACCCACAGAGAGTGGAAAGACTTCTGTGTGTTTGTGTGGATCCGTGGCAGCATCCCAGACGGCCATACAACTGGAGGGGACGACATCGTTCTGGGCGGGCAGACAGACAGCTAGATCTGAACTTTTCCAGAGCCGCTGCAGGAGCAGGACACTGAACATTGTCAGGGACTCCTCACACCCTCTCCATAAACTGTTTGAACTGCTGCCGTCAGGCAAACGTTTCCAGAGCACTGAGGGCAGAACCTCCAGACTGATCAACAGCTTCATTCCACAAGCTGTCAGAATGCTGAACTGCTGATCCAGACATTCAAACACTTTATTTAATTGCTTTTAGTTTTTGGATCCTGAAGAAACACTCTCTCATCTTGTTGGTACCACTGTTGTATGTACAGCAAAATGACCATAAACTTTGATTTAATTTGAAATTAAAAAAAATCAGTAATACCAACTACTGTGCCGTGGTGCATCGTTTTCATATTGTTGTTCAGGTTCTAATGACTTTGTTCAGCTTGGCTAGTCCGAGCTACGTAAACAAGGATAAAGAAATAGTTTTTGTTATATATAATACAATAGTTTAAAAAAAAAAAAAAAAAAAACTTCACCTAAAATGTATTGTGACACAGCATTAATCGCACCACTCCAGTTTATTTTGTCGACCCTCTTCCGAGAGGCGGCTGACACAGCCACCTGATTGGAAAGGGTCAGCCACTCAGATGTACCCTTTGCAAGGCTGTGATTGGCTGGTTTTGCGGCACATTCGTAACACCTAGGCAAGTCGAATGAACGTGCAGGCAGAGTTGAGCTTGAACAAACTATCAATGTTGTGCGTGAGCGAGAAAGACACCGCGAGCGAATGTGAATGTGTAGTTGAGTGTACAAAATGGAGATCTGTTAGAGAGTAAATGACAAAACCAAGTGAAAGACAGAATGATCGTGCGTGTAGGTCGATAGTTTCAAACACAGCAGTAATAGTTTTGAGCGCAGAATAGATTTTCATTCACTCAGGATTGTGGCACAAATATAATTCCATATATAGAAGCACTACGCTTACATTTGGAGACCAGAGTTTTTTTTACATGCCTCAAATAACACAACAAGGTTGGTAAGTTCAGTTTATTATGAAAGAATGGGATCCAAACACTAGTTTTGTCACTTGAGAGGTTGAGAATGTTTATTCCTATGCATACAACGGACCACAGCTGAATAATTATGATCCTGCTGGGTGTCAAAGAGACCAGAAACAGACGAGGAACAGAAGGAATAACGAGAAATTAATTTGTGTTGAGTGACTCACATTTAAAAATAGAACAGAGAAATATCAAACAAAAACATCCCACAAACGATACTCGACTAATGAATGGAGCCAGATGTAGTGAAATGTTTATTAAAGCAAAACATATGCTAAATTGTTAATGAACAAGACGTTTAACAGTTGAAGTTCTCTCCGTGGTTCTACATCTCAGAAATCTTTTGGAATTCCATATAAGCCAGAAAGTATTACAGCGTAGTTTTCTTTTTGGATCATATTTCGTGTTCTGCAGGTCTTCCATTGAAGACCAGCATCCACGCAGTTTTTTTTCCTCACCATTATACCGCTGCAACCTTTGCTGTCGAGCTCTCATGGATTTCAACTTTGCCAGAAGAAATCAAGTGGAGTGAAGGATCTGTAGCAGCATTCAAGAGTTTAGTCCCAAGTATCTGACACAGAATCGACCCAGACTTGGAGAGATTAGCTGCTCTCAGCAGACACCAACAGCACGGAGGTTTCCTTGGAAATTGTTCACACCGTATTAGGATGTGAAAGGGGAAACCCCATGAAGTTCTTTCCTGCAGCTTGATGAAGCAATTATAGCCCCTTAGTTATCTCCAGTGTTTAATTTCTTCTTCTAAATGAGTAAAGCTCATTCTTACTTTGGCCTGTTTGGCTGAAAAGGTCCAGCGCTGTGGGAGGGTATAACCTTCAAGACTGGGCAACTTCATCAGCGTATTTTGTAGGTCTTTTTAGTAGAGAGTGTGGAGAGAAAAACGTGTTTTACAGGAGGAAACACCTGCTCCTGTTGTTTTCTAGTTTGCTCCCAGGATCATATTACAGCCTATGGCACGGTGAGAAAGCCAGGCAACAGGTTGCTCAATTAATCGAATATTAATTACAACTGCAATTTTGTTCTCCCCACAATTAAATGTCGACTGCAGTATTGATGTTTACAACCCTGCAGTAATAGAAAACAGCTCGTGCAGATAAAATCACCTGGTTTCAACCTGACATTAGAGCTTCCAAGTAATCGTGGGTCCGTCTGAGCTGCTTTGCTGCAGTAACTAAGAGAGACTAGAGGCTTCTCTGTGCACAGACGCATGTGAGGCATTTAGGGAACATATGTAAATTACAGCGTCTGATCAGGACATGTTAAGCAAATTGAGTACAATTTATTTCATATTTATCCTCCAGAAGCCCTAAATTCAGGTGAAGAATATTTGAATCCATTTTTTTAATGCAGATTTGCACATTAGCTGGATAAATGATTTTTAAGTTAGCAACTGTATAGTTGTTTTGAGTCTCTATTATGGATTTTGTATCTTTTATAGCTGTTTTGAGTTTCTTTGTGTGAATTTTGCATCTCTTCATTGTTGTTTTGAGTGTCTTTGTGGGGGTTTTTGTCTCATGGTTGTGCGTCTTTGTAGTTGTTTTGAGTGTGTTTTTGTTAATTTTGTCTTTATTGCAGAGACAGCTTGTGAGCTTCAACAGCAGCCTGCATGTGAGACGTTTCGGAAGCATGCGTAAATTGTACCATCTGATAAGGACATGTTCAGCAAGTCAGGCATATTGAGTACTGTTTATTTTACATGTAACCTCTAAGAGATGCTCTGAATTCAAGTGAAGATTGTTTTATTCTTATTAGTCTCATTTTGATGCAGATTTGTACATTATCAGGAGCACAATATGCAGGTGAAAGCAGTGCTCTGTTTATTTATATGTGAATGTGCCCTAAAGAATATTTAGCCAATGCAATGAATAATCCTGGTAAATAATGCATCCATATACCTCCAAAACTCAATTAGTAACAAAGATTTTGTCCTTTCTGTCTACTTCGTCCCTCCCGGGGGAAAAAATAATTGTCGCTCATGGCCTCAGCAGTATTCCCAGTCCAACGGGAAGCTATCTGAAATCGTCTCAAGAGAAATGGTGATGAATCTCGCCACACAGTAAAGAGGTTGACTCTGGTGCAAACTAACAGGGAATTATTCATAAGGCAGCTCCACCTGCTGCATGGAGACAGCAGGCTTTAAGGGTGTGAGATGGTGAAAAGGCTCAAAGTCCTGCATAAAAAATGTACTTAACTAAAAAGTACATAGCAGCAAAATGTAGATAAAGTATTGCAGCAGAAGGTCTGGTTTGTGCTCTGGCTGGTATGTTATTGTACGTGCCACCATAAGGTTATTAACGCTGAAGCATCAGTGTGTCAGCAGCATGTCACTGCTGTGGCTGCTGCAGGTTTGAACTACTTTACGTTCAGTTTTATATACAGGGACAGCAGATACAAGCTCTACTACACAGATTTGTTTTAAGTCTTCCTTAAATGTTTGACTTTTGTGAGCGTCATTGGAATATTTATTACAATTGGTGAGAAGTTTTGAGGAAGAGTCACTATTTGGTTGAGCTGAGGAAGTTTTAATCTTTAACTGTGTGTTGTATTGTAGAAGCTTGTTATATTATCCATTGGGTAAAATCTGCATTTTAAAAAAAAGCTGGCAGATAAATGTAGTACAGTAGAAAGTACAATATTTCTCTGAATTAAATGGAAATACCTCAAATCTGTTATCGAGTACACTGCTTGAGCATCTGTACTTGGTTATTTTCCACCAGATTTCCCATTTTTGGTGACAGAGCCACGAAAAAAAATCGATAAATCCTGATGGATAACCCAACTATCAGCATAATCTTCTTCACTGATTAGATCTGAGGAATTTTTCTGACATTCCCAGGAGGCAGTGAAGCAACAGCGGCAGGTTACAGGATTGGGATTTTCATTATATTGCAGTTTGCAGCTCTGTCTCACACTGCAGTTCTCTATAATGTGAGTTTTATTGAAAAATTGGAACCTACTCGGACATCTGAAACACCTCTTAAGACCTCCTGTGTGCTTCAGGGTTCCTGATATTTACGCTCTTACTATACAATGTATTTGTAATTCAGTTCAGCACTTCCATTTAAAGACTTAAAAATCACCACAGAGCAGCTCTCTGACGCAGAAAATGATGAGCTTCAGAAGGCAGGATTTACTGCAGGGAGCTTTCATTGCTAAATACTGTATTTAACAGTGTGACAGGTTTTAATAATCATCCATAAAAGGACTTAAACTAAATAAAAGCTGATGTGTTTTCACCTTTTGGAGCTAACCAGGTGTTGCAGAGGACGCTGCAGAGTTTTGGGATTTAAATGCTGCTCTGTGAATGTAGACGGTTTGAGCCTCTTTGCTCCTTTTACTCTTTGTAGTTGTTTTGAGTCTATTATTAAGTTTGCATCTTTATAATTGTTCTGAGTTTCTATTATTCATTTTCTGTCTTTTTGTAGTTGTTTGGAGTCTTTGTTTTAAGTTTGCATCTCTTTATTGGTGTAGTTGTTTTAGGCCTCATTTTTGTTCATTTCTTTATTGTTTATTTTGTGTCTATGCGTTAATTTTGTGCATCTTCTCATTTGTAATCTCTATTGTTTATTTTCTGTCTTTTTCTAGGTGTTTTTAGTCTTTGTGTTAATGTACCTCATTATCGATGGTTCTTTTTTTTGTCTCTGTGCTTGTTGTGAGTCTCTGGTAATTTTGCATCGCTTCATTGTTGTTTGGAGTCTCTTTGTAGTTGCATCACTTTATTGTTCATCATTTGTGTCTTTGAGTTGATTTGATATGTCTCTATAGTTGTTTTGAGTCCGTTTTATTTGTTGTCTGTCTCCTTGTAGTTGGTACTTTTTGCCCTTTAATTTAACTTTTCTCAGTAGATTTTTCAAAAATATGACTTTTTTCTTTTCTTTTTTTTCAAACAGCATAGAGCAACCAGTATCCACATTCAGCCCAGGCACGTGGATGTTTTTTCAAATAGTATTTGTTGTGAGTTTTTGTCACATTTTGTAAGACAATGTTAACATACAGAGAGAAAAGTGGAACACATTTTGGCAGCATTTAATAAAAAGTGTGATTTTAAATGACTCTTAAATGTATTTTACTCAATTTTCTAAGTGTTTACATACATTTATACTTCAATTTAATCAACAGAGAAAGTAGCTGGAACGTTGCTTCATGCGAACCTGCTCAGCTACAAGGTGAACCAACCTCTGCCTCTGCTGTCTTATCCACTGTGGGTAGTTATTTCCACATGAAAGTAAGATGCTTCGGTCTGTGGTACCCGTAGTAGGAGGTTTGTTGGATACCTTGCACCACTAAAAGCGTATCATTTTCCTCTTTCTTACACTTAACCTCATTCCATTTGAACTGAACTGCAGAAATTTGCTTTAATTTTTAAAAAATTGCTGCATTTAGGTCCAGCGCCTGCACCACTCCGCCTAAAACCGAGACTTTTGGAAGCCCTGCTGAGTCCACTCTAATTTAATTCAACCCCTAGACGGGAAGAAACAGAGACTTTTGAAAAACAACGATGCCGCTTCCCGTGTTTGCTTTCTGATTAGTATTAGTCACTACATTCGCTCCGTGATTCATCGCGTTCCAGTCACGTGACATTTTGCCACAAGAAAACAAAGACATCAGCCTTGACTCCCAGCGGTTAATTCAACGTGGATAATGAATTACAGGCCTCTGCTGGCAGCTGCTGAGGCAGTTCAGGAAATCTGTGGTCTTAATACTCACCGTTGCAACCCACACTGACATGGGCAGTGAAAAAGAATGGTCTTGTATGCGGTTTTAGACGCATAGAGAATAATATTAAAACTCAGCTTGTCCGAATGGAGATCAGCCCATCCATCCAGCTTTGCAATAAACCAGTGTTTTTTCCATCCATGCTTGTGTTTAGATGAGTCTTCACGGTGCCTCTGCAATCTCAATAGAGCCTGATGCATCTCTGCATTTCTGTTTCTAGTCCCATGTAGATCCTCATGTCCACTAAGACTGTGTCCGAAATCAGTCACTATGCTTTTTTTTAAAATATTATTTTTTCTGGTGTTTTGGCCTTTATTAGTTAGGACAGTGAGAGAGTGAGACAGGAAAGGGGGGAGAAGAATGGGGAGAGACCTGCAGCAATGAGCAGGAGTCGAACTCATGACCGCTGCGTCAGGGACCTATACCTCCTGTTCATGGGTCGCCCGCTCAACCAGGTGAGCTATAGGGGCGCTCAGTCACTATACATTTTATAGTGTTTTCGGCATTTTGTAGTTCTGTCTGAATGTTAGGTTACAATTGATGCACCCTATGTAGTGCTCTCAACGTTATCCACAACGCACCTTGAAAAGTAGTGTACAGCTGATGGTCAGTAACCAGCAATATGTACCTTCATGCTTTGCATCACAGGAGAATGGCAGACAGACGAGAGTGCCAATCGAGGATTGGTGGCATTTCCACAGATTTCTGATGGAATTTTTTAATGTTAAGATGTATTTTATAGTAAAAAGACATGTTTTCTAGTGTGTTAAGATGTATTTTATAGTCTTAAGCTGTGTTAGGACATTTTTTTTCTAGTGTTCAGACTTATTTTCTAGCATTAGGATGTATTGATGTATTTTGTAGTCCGTTAAGACGCGTCTTCTAGTCTTACCACAGTTGTTTGTGTTAAGACTTGTTTTTTTGTGCTTAGATGTGGTTTCTAGTGTTAGGTTTATTTCCTAATCGGACATGTTTTCTACTGAATATATCTTTTTTTAAATGTGTAGCCTGTTGAAATGACAACAGGAATGAGACAAATCCATGAGTTTTGTCTCAAGAATATTGAAATTAAAAAATAATTTGAATTAAAAAGTTCAATTGAAGAAGAGCACTGTATCAGCACAAATAAATAAAAAAAAAGTCATGTCAGTACAAAGCATCTTTTGACTGGGATAGTCTCTGTTTCTAAGATCAAGATCTTGTTTGTGCTTTGAATTTGTGTGTTTTTTTTTATTTTTTATGAGTGCTTTGAATAATCGAGACTGCTTCAGATGCTGATGTATTTGTTGTATTCTCTGTCTTTGTGATGGATTTTTAGGGTAAACTGTATTGGTGTTGTTGTGTTTTTATATTTTTTGTGCATTCAAATTAAAGTTGCTCTGACTGTAAACAATGAACTAAAATAATACTTATTCTTTTCACGCTCCCTAAAGTCCACATCTTATGTTTTTCCTCTTGCCTTTCTCACAGTATTTCTTCTTTTATTGCAACCCTTTCATTCACTTTGCCTCTCATGTTCCTCTTTCATCCCTTTCCTCGCCTCTGCAGCGTCTTTCCTGCTCAGCCCATTGTAGCAGCTCCAGATGTTTAAATACATGTCCGTGCATTAATTGAGTTTCCTGGAATTGTATGCATCTTTTCTCGGCTCTGTGCCAGCTTCTACTGTAAATCCCTGCAGAAAATTGTCCTATTAGAACCCCCCCTCCTTCCCTTTGTTCTTTCGTCTTATCCTTTTCGACTCAGCGTCTGTGCTTCCTCCTAACTTCGCTGTCTTCCTCACTCTCACCTGTAGCTCACTTCTTACTCAGCCGGTGATTCACCTTTTACATTTCCTGCCTTCCTTCATCTGTCACCTCCTTCCACCAGCTGTCTGCCTTCTTCACTCAATTGTTCCTGCTTTCTTGGACAGCAGGCAGCAGGTGCCACCTCCTTTGTTACGCTGCCATTAGCTGCCTGCAGTTCCATGCATAGATTCATAGACTGCTCATAAATATTCATCCCAGCGAGCAGCGTCTTTGTCCAGCGAGACTGTTAGCCCACTTCAGCAATTAAGCCGAAGATGTTGTAATTTGAAAATGTGGCTGTAAAGTAGAGCTGTCGTGGTCTGAGGGACGTGGCTGTGTGTGGTGTCGGTGTGCCAGCTGTTTGAGATGAACAGACTCTTCATGAAATAAGAGGAAAAATAGTCCACAAAACCCTGGTTTTTGCAAGGCATCCCAACTAATGTCTCACAGTAAGACGTTTCCAGATTCAGACCCTTTCCGGACAGAGTTTGCATGTTCTCCCTGTTGTCTCTGTGAGTTTTCTTCCTCTCACAGTCCAAAGAGCAACATTGTAGGTTAATTAGTGATTTTAAATTGGCTGTAGGTGTATGAAAGATTGCAAGCATGCGTTGTTGTTTGTCTCTTTGATGGACTGGCAACCTGTCTGAGAGAGACTCCAACTAGACGACTAAAACTCACAATGCAAACCATGTCACAGAGCTTTCAGAGTTTCAGTTACAACAGGTAACTACACATTTACCGAATTCATGTATTTAAGTACAATAAGATATATTTTCCTACTATACTTTCCTTCATTTATCTGACAGTTTCAGTGACTTACAGGTTCGGGTTTTTGCCCATAAAATGCATGAAAGACTTAGAAAATGTGGTGTTTGGTTATTAATTAAACTACCCGACAAGCTGAACCAATTGCCAATTGTTGACTCAATTATTGGAGTTAGCTGATCCTTTAAAACCATTTCATGCTTCCAGCTTCACAAATCTTAGACTCCTTGCTTTTGTTTATATATTTTACTGTTTATAGTGTATTTTCAACACAGGTTTGGACTGCTAGATGGAAAAATTAAGGCGTAGTATCACTTGTTACAGCAATTCTCATTATTTTCAGATTTTAAAATACAAACAAACTGTAAACCTGATGAATTAAATTAGCATTAGTTGGATTCTTTTAGAAAAACATTTGAAAACAAATGAAAGAGCTTCATGTCAGCCAAAAAAAAACAAAAAAAAAACAACTGTAAAATCCTTCTTTTAGTGTTCATCCAACCATTCATTCTTCCCAGTATATGTTTTCACTGCTACCTACAGCTGTTATATTTATGTACTTAGTATATATGATATATGTTTCTTTGGTACTTTGGTTTAGATGTTAACATTGTCTTTTACTAACATTTAAATTGCAGGACTTTAACTGAACTATCACAACGTTTATATCCTGAGCTGTAGCTGCTGCATCTCTATTATTTCTGCTCAGTCTGTGCATGTGTTGTTGGAAGACTGATGTACATTTTTTGCGCTGAAAATTTAGGAATTTCAATAGTATGAGTACTGACCACCAAATTTCTGCCATCGTGACTCCCCTGCTGCCAGCTACTGCTACAGATCTCAAAGCTGAGTACTGAGAGACTGTGTGAATTACAAGCAAAACAAAAATGGTGTCAGCTGTGGAGCTCTCTGGCTTAAGATCTAAGAAGCATAGAGGGGGGAGAAAAAAAAGCATAGAAAAACTGACTAAGCCCTCATTGCAGCATCAAAGGAGCCCACTGACATGTTTTCCCTCGAATAAAGAGCCGCCGATCTCTGGGGGTCCTGGCTTTTCTAATCAACTGTACAACCTTGCAGGCCTCTGTGGTCCTCTGCAAGAGGCAAACGCCTGTGGGAGAAGAACACATGTTGCATTTGTCTAGAGGTTTTCTGCTCAGATGAAGGGTGACAAACCTTCTTCATGTGACGCGTGAGAAAGAAAACATTCAGCTTTCAGCCACGTCCAGAATGCCATTTATGACCCGAGTCAAGTGAACCGCCGACAGGAGACTCGATGCCTTCTGCTGCAGCTGATTCTGCATCCGTCCATCCATTTCTGTCGATGTGAAAGGCTGCTGGTCAGCTACAGGTTGCTGTGGGATTGTGTCGGTTCAGATCAATAAATAAAGCGATCCTGCTCCCTAATTTAAAGCTCCCAGTTTGCAATCCCTGTGCTGTTGAATCTGGCAAAGCCTCCGTACTCTCCATATCAAGGCTCACTAGATATACAGCTCATTTCCAGTCAGCAGTCATCACCGAGCTCACAGAACCGCAGATAAAATGAATAAAAATCCAGGTTAATGACAGCAGGTGTGCAGGGAGCGCTACTTTATTGATGTTTCTTCTCAGGAACTCCCAGTTATTGAATGTGTGCACTGCCACTGTAGAAATGGATGTATTGACCATTCCGACTCTCTTTAGGGAACAGTGGAGCTTTACAGAAGAATTGATCCTAACAGATGTGTGTGCTGTAAGGCAGCTTACACAGAAGATAATGTGCTGTTTATCTGTCGTTGTCCAACCTGATGGCTGCATTCAAGTGCGGTCTTGAATATATGAGCCACTTAAAATCTTCCATGCTTTCATTCTATCCAGTGTGACCCAGATTTCCATCTCTCAGGTGATGGTCAGAACTGACTAAAAGGGGAATAAGAAAGTGTTTTTGCATGGTGAAATCGAGGTGAGGCGGCCCTGTCTCAGTCCTGTCCTGTTTCAAGC
>NW_007579705.1:25112-30429 GCF_000690725.1 Stegastes partitus | reverse complement strand
AACTAGTGCTACAGCAAGCTAATGTAGCATAACAATATTAGCTTAATATGAAGTCAGCGAGATAGCCTTTTAGACATACATATGTATACATGTATATTTTACTGGTGGTCAGCTGTTATGTTCCTGCATTAGGTGATAGTCTACAACCATGAAGTTATTAGTTGTGAACAACTGCGATGTGACAAAAATTAGGTCTTTATTCGACTGAACTGCAGGCTGTGTTTCCACAGAGCAGATAGGAGACAAATGTGGAAACAAATGTAGGTCAAAAAATACCTGCAGTTTGTGGAGTTACGACTTTTCCCTGGAACTGGTAAAACCTGTGGACACTTTCATAAAATGCTATAGGTGTCATCAGGTTTTTTTTTTGTTTGTTTTTTAAACAAATGACAAAGACATTTAACTTTTGGCTTTGTGTTTGTGTGTTTTATGAAATTCTAACCTTGACATATTACAAAGAAAACATTTATTAGTTGTTTTTCTAAAGCTTTGAACCATGGTTGTGCTGTTTCCATAGAGGTGCAGGACTTTATATTGCAGTGAAAATTGAACCCACAGTGAATACAAATTTAATTAAATTATGCTACATCTTATATATTTTATATTACACTGTATGTATATTTGCAGCTTTACAGTAAAACATGTGTCCCATGCTGCCACCAGTAAAATTGAAATATTGAGTCGACTTCACCTTTAAATGGCCTCAGCTTCAATTAAATCTCCTCATGGGAGAAGAAAGAAGCTAAACGGAGGATTAGCGATAAAGACAAAACGCTCGATGGCCGTTTCCCACCTGGGCATTGAAGCAGCTTTGTTATCGGCACAACAGGCTGTTATTGAGCCATCTCATCTCAGCAATTACCTGCAGGGTTTGTAAATAACTACACAAGAAAATGGACGAATAAATAAGTCAAGGCTGTGTTTCGGCGGGGCTCGGCCTCCACAAGACAACACGATGATGAATCCTCCATGAATGATGAGTGGGGGATTTCCATAAAGTCCGGCAGAGTGCTACATCATCCAGAGTAGAAGCCGGCGAGGACGGGAGGTGTTCCATTACCAGATGATGCTTTCTTGGACAGGGAGCTGCTGTGCACACGTGGTCAAGGTTTCAAGGAGTGAAAACGCACGTTACAGCGGTTTTTCCTCCTCCGAGCTTCATGCACGATTGTAGAAACACCTCATTAAAGACCTGTCTGTCCAAATTTAATAACTGAAAAACACACACAGCGTGTCCCTCCCGCCACAGTCGAGCACATCGGGCGGCATATGTTCGCCATGCGCTCCGTGGGCCGGCGAGATGAGCAGTGCATGTATGTATTTGCGTGCGATATTAGAAACCCGACCACCTGTTTCGGAGCTGGATTTTTTTTTTCCCCAGAGGTGGATGCTGAGCCGAACAATGCTCGAGCAAATTACCGGCGGCGCAGGCAGCAACTGAGCCGGAGAGGTGAGAGACGGATGGGAAGAGAGCGAAACGCAGGCAGGGAGTGAATAAGAAAAAACAAAAAAGCATAAGGGAAGTATGGTTTTCAGATTATAGTGCAGATTTTAGTGTTATTGCAAACTGAACTCAACCTCTTTCCCTCTGCTTCCAGTCTCAGTCTGATATTTGATGTCCCTCTTTTACCATTCCTTCTCCTTCTTCCTAATCTTTTGATCCTTTCCTCCCTTTACCTCCCTATAGCTGCTCCATCTTTCATCTTGTTCTTGTTTAGTATTGGAGCTTTCCTTTGTGAATTCTCCCTAGTCTTTACTCTCTAATTGAATCACATATGGATTCGTGCACAGTGGCATGAAACACTAAACCTAAATCTTCAGTTTCTCTTTCCTTCTCTGCTTATGTGGAGCTCAATAATCCGGCAGAAGACTTCTTCTTTTCACGCTTACATATCTGTGTTCTCCTTTATCTTTGCTATACTGTCTGTCCTTTTTAGCCATGTTGAAGTATTGTATCAGAAAAAGGTTAATGGAAATGGTCAATGTTGAAAAGCTCTCTTTTGATTTAACATGTAAAACATTTATTTAAAAAAAGAAAAGGCATTTCAATTAGGCTTTGTGTTGGAGTTTGTGTTGTTCTAAATTCTGACAGCAGTTTTTCGCTGGAATTGTTTGTTGGATCTCTGACAGGTTACTGAAAAACCTAAAAACAAAAAGGACCTACTTTTTTTTTTTCAGATTCAAAAAACTAAAAGAGTACTTAGGTTTTAACTGAGGTTGAGAAACATCATGGCCTGGATGACTGAAAATCTACACAGACATTAACTTCCAAATATCAACATCAAGGTCTCCTTGAGTACTAAAAAGAGAAGGATGAAGTCAACATATATGAACTTTAAAAGGAGGCTAAAGCAGTTGCTCTGTGATAAATGCAATATTGTTGACTTTGGCTCCATTTGAGGTCATTAACCGCCACAGTAGTCTTTGTGCCCGTTACTAACTCAACCATCTCTGGTCTCTGCTTGTCAACATGGGATCATCTGAGTGACTGCCTCCTCTGGTGCTACAGTGTTAAACAGTAAGATGCTCCATGACGACTGAGAATCTACACAGATGCATTGCCCTACAAACATCATCATTGGTCTCATTAATTATTAAAAATCAGTCTTGATATTGGCCTTGGAAAAAAAACAACTTGTTGAACCCTTATTGTCAGCATAATTGTTTAAGCGACAGCGTGTCAACACTTGAAAATCTTCAAGTGATGCTTTGGCCTCATGTCCACACTACAGAAGCATTTTTCACACTAAATGTTTTTGGAAAATCCTCTCAGGAGTGGATCAATCTTAAGTCCCTGGCTGCATCAGAGTTTTATTTTTGTTAAAATTTAAATGAGAACATCCAAACTGTGATTTAGACTCTGTGAAAAACAGACTGTGTAGCCAGACGCTGGCTCTGATTTACAATTCCTGTGCCGACCAGAAGAGAGCGAAGAATAAAAGGTTTTATCCCAGGCATTTTAGTGCGGATGGAAATCTTTTTGAAAACATAATGGTGGCACATTTATCTTTCTCCGGAGAATACCATGTTCAAAGCGTGGCACAGTCTGAGTGACGGACAGCTACAAAGAGCTTCCATTCATGCACTCGTCGTCTTATCTCACTGTACAATTCAGCAGGACACCAAGAACCCAGGAAGCAGAGAAAGTGAAGCGAGTTAATGTGGATGCTGCATGCCTTTCACGTAATCCTTCTCCTCTGCCTCCCCACGTGTCTCTGTTCTATCCATACTAAACACTTGGGCTCCCATGTTGTATGTGTTGGTAAATTCTTTGCTCATTATGTTGTTCCTGAGCTGCCTCTACATCCTCCTGCTCCCTCTGGTTTTCACTGCGGCCTCGGTGGTATTTTGAAATGCATTTGGTTCAATCCTAATGCTGAAGATGTAGTGTGTAAAAATAATTAAATAAATTAATAACTAAAGAAATAGAAAATCCAGTGAAAATCTGGCAGCAGTTCTTACAGAAGAAATAGTGAAAATAATGGCAAATATCTGCTAAGTAATACTATGTTGATTTGATTTGAATACAGTAAAAAGAAAAAAGGAAAAAAAGATGCAGTTTACAAATTACCATCTGTAAAAATGATCTGATTCTGAATCTGAAATATAGCTTTCTGATGTGGATGCCATTAGATGCTATTAGAGACTTACATATTCATTTATTTATCTATTACAGTGAACATGTACATGAATACTTTATGTTTAATCTGTAATTTACCATCCATTATCTATGCACCGCTTAATCCTCACTAGGGTCACGGGGGGCTGGAGTCTATCCCAGCCGACTTAGGGTGAAGGCAGGGGACACCCTGGACAGGTCACCAGTCTATCACAGGGCCACACTTAGAGACAGACAACCAAGCACACTGACATTCACACCTACGGACAATTTAGAATCACCAATTAACCTCAACATGTTTTTGGACTGTGGGAGGAAGCCGGAGAACCTGGAGAGAATGCACACATAAAGATCCCAGGTGTCCCCACCGGGATGCGAACCAGCGACCTTCTTGCTGCGAGGCAACAGTGCTACCAACTGCACCACCCTGCAGCCCTGTAATTTACCCAATCAAGTAAAAAATAATTAGTTAACATTTTTAGCCCTTAAATTAATACAATTAAACATGAGATAATAAACTTTCCCTTTTTGATTTGTGATTTATCAAAACTGGTAAAATCTGCAAAACAGTTCACGATTTAAAAAATCATTTGCTATGTTTCAATTCTTAATATACACAATTTCCCTTTTTTCAAAATGTAAATACAGTAAATATATATAATGTTGTGGTCACACACTGTAAAAACCATTGGTAAATACCAGATTTTTTATGTTGATATTAGTACTTTTCTTTTCTTTTTAACTGTCAATGTGTAAATGAACACTTCTTTTCTGTGATTTTACTTGTTATTATCTGTAATCTAACAAAACAGTTCTGCAGTAATTATTTACCATTTTTTCAGTCCCTAATATACATAACCTTTTTTTCAAATAACTGTAAAATAATACTATTTGTTGTTAATTTAAACAAAGTAAAAACTGTTTTACATTCACATATTGTAAACAAATGTCTGAAAATACAGATTTTTGATTTGGACATTATTTTATACGTTATTATGTGATTTTACTACATATTACATGTAATTTTAGTTTAAGTCGATGAAATTGCACTTAATTGCTTTTTTTAAAAAATACAGTTAAAGACTGTTAATCATTTTTTACAGCATGTATTTGAATCAGCTGATTTACTGTTTCATTCATGTCTCAGCGTCTAATAGCTAATTGATAGATAAGCCAATTAGCAGTTATACATTCCTACAGAAGTGCAGAAAAGCCTCTATAACCTGACAGTTGTCTCTGTGTTGTTGACTCTTCCATCGTCTAATGTTCACGTATGTTTGCAGTGATCTCTACAGAGTTCATCTAATTGTTGCACTCGTTTGTTTTTTTGTTTTTTTTGCTGCCTGATTCTTTGAGAGCTCCATCAAAGAGCAGAACACTTTCATCAGCTCCAGCTATCCGCTGAATTTAAGTTCAAAATAACACAGTGTGTGAATGAAGAAGAGTGAGCAGACCACAAAGGTAAATCCATCGTGTGCACTTCAAATCAAAACCTTTTTATACGTACAGGTTGTTGTAAATGTGTTTTTATTGGAAAACAGAGTCAAGGCCGGGTTATTCAGTTACTGGTTGTAATGGTGTGCAAGAGGCTGCACTCTCCATCACTGCTGAATGCTCAAGGACACCACTCGAGAGCACATCAGAGGCAATTACGAAGAACAAAAGCTGAAATTTAACAATGAGACTTATGTATTGTCA
>NW_007579705.1:0-24353 GCF_000690725.1 Stegastes partitus | reverse complement strand
GCAATCTCAGCAGTATTTTCTTGTTTATTTGTATTTTTCCACTCATGTTCCTACATCATTTTTGCTGCTGTAACACTGCGTATTGTGTCCATTGTTGGACAAATAAAAAATAACCTTATTTTATGCAACTGCAAATACACTTTAAAAGGAAATGTAACTGTGGTTGAAATACTTTTTAGGGATGTAATATTAAGATGCTCTCAACCAACCAAATTCTCAATAGCTGGACAGTCACTGGTGTTTCGTATTTGAACAAAGTTCCACATTAATAGCTCTCCGACACCTGCAGTGAAGTTTCAAATTTATTGGTAAGGGGAAACTCATCAACATCGGTTTCTGTGTGTACTTAGTTAGTCAGTTAGTGAATTAAAGATGGCTAATGAAAGCAGTAAGATGTGGCTTTATGAGATAGGGCAGAGATCAGCTTGCCATAATTCACCTCACCTGCAGAGGAAGGTATCATCTGGCAGATGAAGGATTCAAATCAGCCTTTAATAGTCTGATCTTCATTTACAGAGAGTGCTGTGGGAGAAAGAGGAGAGCTGCTTCCCTCCTATGGACTCGCTCATTTTCCATCTAATAGCTGCTCTTTTCCCAACCTGGTAGGAGAACACAGTGTTCGGGCTAAAAGCTGCAAAGTCCTCACGTATTAATCACACAGTTGGTGGTTTAATGCCAGACTTCTGCTGTCCACATGTCAAAGTGTCCTTGAGCAAAACACCCAAATTGTTCCTAAAAAGCAGACTCGCATGGCAGCTCTGTGTGAGTGAACCAGGGGCCTAGTCCAGCTCATTATGAAAAGTGCCTCGTAAATGTTTTTACCTTTTAGTGCCAAAACTTCGATTGTCTCCTTGTAGTTTCTCTTTTTCAAACAGCTACAAAACACAATGGAAGGGATTTAAGTTTTTCTCTCACATGGAGCTGCAACAAACTCCTGTGTTCGTCTGTAATCAACCTGTGGATCAGTTTCTGCATTCATCGATTAGTTATTTGGTCTGTAAACGGTCAGAAAATGGTGATAAATGTTGATCTGATGATGAATGCCTTGGTTTGTCCACAATACTAGGATGTTCAGTTTACTGGATATCTCTGAAATACAGAGTTCACGTTTCATATTTGCACAAACACAACTCCCACAGTCATGACTTTTGATGAGGACACACAGTTGTTTCCAGCAGATCAAAATGATTAAATGGCTCCAATAGAAGTCAAATTTAAATCTACCACCCCTTGAAAATGTAAAAACACTTTCAAATAAGTGAGGTATTAGACCCCTAGAAAGTTCCTGTAAGTGTATATTTAATGATGTGTCCATGTTTTTTTTTCTTCTTTGGTTGGCATTTCACCAACATTTGAGCCCTCTGACATCAGTAGAATTTAATTTGCACAAGTTAAAGTTCCGTTTCTGGAGATATTCAACTCATAAAGTGGTTTCTCTGTTTTTTTAAGTGTGAAAATACAAAAGTTCTCAGGTCTGAAAATGTGTGAAATTCAAACAGCCAAAATGTTTTTAATGAACTTAGTTTTGAGATTTAAATAAGAAGCTCAACGTGAGCTCAGATCTGAGACAGTGGGGCTGTCTACAATGACATGAACTGACTCCACCGTCATAAAGGAGGTAAGAAACCAGAAAATATTCACATTTAAAAAGCTGGAAACTCAAAAGTACATTGGTTTACTATCTAAATAGTTAATGGTTTTTATAATAGTTGACAACTAAACAATCTATCAACCTATTATTGGAGCTGGTGTAGATGACTGAATGAGTCGAGGCCATTTTTCTTTCATTTTTCTTTCGTCTAGATAACTCTGTGGTAAAGACTTTAGGGTTCAGGTATCTACAGGATTCAGCTTGTAAGTGTCTGACTGCACTGGCATTATTTATTAGTTGAAGACACTTCTTTCATTTTGCAAACCATGTTGCTCAAGTGTCTGGACATAGTGGGGCTTCCCTTTTATTAATGTACCACATTTAGTTCAGTTTGGAGTGTGTTGCCTTGGTCCCATGTGGTAATCTTTTGTTACCTGCATAGAGACGTTATTTTAAAATCACATTTTCTTTTATTAAAAAATGCTTTTAATACCTTGTTTACTAGCTTATATCACCAAGCAAGAGCTTGAGGGACATTTCCAGTGTACGGCAGCTTGGATAATGTTTCCGATTATTGTGGCTCTGTGGGTCAGGCTAGCTGTGAACTCTTCACCTCTGTCAGAGAGATTCAGGGAATGTTGAACAAAATACAGTTTATCAGGCGCAGCTTTCCAAAAATACTGATGTTTACATGAATCTTTTTAAACATTTTCAGTCTGACTAAAAACTAACCACAGAAATTATCCACCTGGAACTCATTCACCTGCAAGTTCAGTGGCCTGTCTCTTCAGTCAGGTTTCTTCCTCTCGTTTGTAAATGAGGATTGTCCTTCTAAACTTACAGCAAGTTTCCTGGCAATTGTTTCTTTTTTTGCTCTTGTCACATTTTTACTCACTGTGGGTTGATTTCACTGGAATATAAAGTCCAATACCTCTGAGGAAACAGTACAAGCAGGACTAGAGGTAGAGAGAACTCAGAAATGTCTTCCAACCGTGAAGAAAGAAAAAACAAAATTGAATTTCTATGATTATCTAAAATCAACACGTCCAACAAATGGTGCTCTACACGCTGTAGATATTTACAGTTTTTTTGTTTTGTTTTGTTTTTTACACCCTGTACAAACTCTGTTTTTGCACACTACTCTGCATATCAACTGTAAAAAGGTGTTCCACCATGATGAATGTTTCTTCCAGCAACTTGCTCCTCTCTAATAATAATAATAATAATAATACATTTTATTTGTAAGTGCCTTTCTTGACACCCAAGGCCGCTCTATACCATTTTTACGCCATGTTGCATTTATTTTATTGCTCAGTCAAGTTCTGTTTTGCTCTCAACCTCTCGACTTTCTCTGCTCTGCGTGGACAGCCGAATAATCCCTGAACTAGAGCTTTTTTTGTTGTTGTTTTTTTTGCAGAATTTGATGAAAATGGTTTATTTTTGACATTTGAATTAAAATGATTCTGATTTTGAAATGTCATAATATTAACCTGCCCTGCGATGGACTGGTGACCTGTCCAGGGTTACCCCTGCCTTTGCCCTAAGTCAGCTGGGATAGACTCCAGCCCCCCACGACCCGAATGAGGATTAAGCGGTGTATAGATAATGGATGGATGGATAATTTTAACCTTGGATTTAGTTAATTTTCCCAACTTAACTACGTGTCCCATGCGGCTAGTGTGAGGACCATTGGAAAAGGTGAAACTCTTGCAACAGCTTGCTACTGTTTATGGCCCTTTCCAGCCATGCTGCATTTATTTCATTGATCTAGAATGTTTCATTTACCTTGTAGTGTCTGTCATTTGTAAATTGTGTTGAGGAAAGAGAATCTGTTTATTTTTGGTGAATTTTAATGAAACGGATTTGGTTGAAATATCTCAGTTCTAAGCTTAAGTCTCATTAAGTTTGTCATCTAAAATCCACAAAACACATGATTTTTTCAGGGACAGTTGGAAGTTAAAAATCGAATGATTCTTTGCGTTTTCACAGTTTTGTTCTTCTTTAAATAGTCTAATTTTTGTGATTTTTCTTTTTTTCCAAAGATAACATGCACTTCTAACCCTCCAGACGGTTCAAACATTTTGGCAGTGCCTCTCTTTTATTTACTTGCCTCCACCTGAGGTTTCTCCCTCCTTTCATTCGTCTGGCTGGAAGAAATGAGCAGGAATTATTCTGTGAGGTCAGAGTCGCAGGGGAGCACAGTGACACAGAAAAACACCTCAGAGGAAGCAGTGGAGGAAGTAAACTCTGAAAGGCCTAATAGAGGACGCTGGAGAAGGTCGAAGAGACGAAAGCAGAGGCAGCAAAATCATTCAGTGCCACCTGAGGAAGACTCTGCCAGAGGCTAAACACTGAGGTGCTCAACAGGACCACATTCGGTTCCTCGTTTCACCTGACACAAGAGCCCCAAGGCCTGCAGGTACATGAAGTAATAAGCAAATAACACTCTTTGAGAGAGAGCAAGAGAGGATCGCCAGAGATATTAGAAAGAGAGTTCTCTCAAAACAGAGGTGGAAAGGGATTCTGCTGTTTGAATCATTGCACCACCAACGGGTCAGTTTGTTCCAGATTTTGTGGCCCTAACTGGGAAACATTCTTCTGTCACAGAGATTCAGGGTAACAATGTTTGTTTTCAGGTCTAACTGAAAGGAAACAGAAATTAGCCGCCTGTAATAAACATTTTATTATCTGTATTAGCTTTTACCAAGAGCTGAGTGTTTATCAGAGCTGCAGATTTATTAGTTGTAGTTCCATTTTGATTAATTTTAGTTCGAAACCATGTTTGACAGTTTTTGAACCATTTTGGGTCAAACATTTTGGAGAAACTTGAAGTGATTTTGGACAGATTTTGAGTTATTTTGGACAAGTTTCGGATCATTTGGAGAGAATTTTAAGACAGTTTGGACACTTTTAAAATAATTTTGGATAGTTTTTAAATCATTTTGGACACACTTCGGGTCTTATTTGAGTCATTTTGGACATCCTGCTGTCTTTCCGCCTCCATCCTCTGAGTCTTGACTTCCGTTTGATTCAGCTTCTTGTTTGAGGACTCCAATAGTCATTTTTGGATAAAGTTCTAGTCATTATGGACAGATTTTGACTGGAAATCAGCGTCATTTGTAGAGGTGCAGGCTAGCTGCTGATGCCTATTGCGCTGATAAAAGCTGTTCACAAGGTGTTTTGTGCGACCCAACAGTTCCACAAGTCTTTACAACTGAAGTGAAGAGTGCAACGTTAGCATGATGCAAAGAGAGACAATAGAAACATTAAATGGAAATGCATTAGGTGGAAAGATATTGGAAATCAGTTTTTAAATGTACAGCTGCATTTCTGAACATTGCAGAGTTTTCTTCTCTCCACCTCATACATCTTGGGATGTGTAAGTAGTCACAGGCTTCACATCTGGAAGCTTAGCTTGACAACAGGAGCTTGAACTGCGTTGGTCCATCATGAGCAGATTTCTACCTTCAACACTAATACAGATGATTTTTCTACACAAATATCTTCATCTGTTTAAAAAAATTCTGTCCACATAAACATGGTTTTACAAAGTATCTCTGTACACATGCCAAAAATGATTGCAGACACCATAAAAATTGTGCTATACATTGTAGTGGAAAAAAATACTTTAATTTTTTTCATCTATAATCATATGTTTGATCATTCATAATGTCAATCATAATTTCCAAATAGTAGTAGATACTTCATCTATTGGACAGCCAAACTCATCAATAATCAAAATGGAGGATTGTAATTGGTAGGAAGAGCCAGAGGGGGGAACTTTGGAGACAATATTCTAAAAACTTTTGAGAAATTCATTTACTTTCCTCTGCAGAGACGACTAACTCAGTTTTTTTTTTTTTTTTTAAATTAAACAAAAAATCTAAATAATGTCTCTTCTCTGAATTATTTTTTTTAAGTTTCATCTACCACAACATCAGTGATGCATGAAATACCAGAGTAAAACATTTAGTCATTTCATTTCTGGACTGAGTATTAGCAGGTGCAGACCCTTTTCTGACTTATATGTTGGCAAAGTGATGCTGCAATGCCAAAATAAGTAACTAAACATCATGAAACTGGTGCTGCTCTACTTGCTGCTGTGATATGCACAGATACATGTAAACCATAGATTTAAGTTCTGCGCTTTAGCAGGGGTTTGAAAAGTTTTGCAAAATATCAATGCGGGCGAGGCGTCGGGGTCGATGGCATCATGCTGCAGGTTTGTCATCATTTGCTGGTGACCTCACCGCTCAAGGTTACATTAGCTACTCTTAGAAAAACCTTTGGCCATTGCAGGTTTGGACGAGGACAAAGAACGAGTGAAATAAAAATAATCTCTTCTTCGGCTGTATCGATTTTTACACCTTTTTTTTTTCTTTTTTTAGATGCCTATTGTGTGAAAATAAGTGCAGTGGTGTCAGTGGAGGGTTCTTTGAACACCGGAGCAGTAATATAACTCAGCAGTAATGACACCATCCAGAGCTGGACGCTAACTAGAACTCCTAATAGTGCACTTTTAGTATAGACTTCAAAGTCAATCCACAGTTTCCAATTATTTTCCTGCTTTTACCCAACTTTCAGCTTTTAATGCTTATTTTGGACTAAATTACTTCACATATTACTAATTTTGCATAGAAATATTTTTCCTCACCTGGTTAGCAGGTCTTGAGTAATCAATATAAAATATAGAAGACAAGCAAACACATGTCTTTCAGCATTATATAACAAATATTGTCAGTAAGATGATTCTGCAATTTCATTTCTCGTCCCCTCAGCAGAACACAATCATCCCCAGACATTGATGCAGCAGTCAGGGTATTTTTTTTTCCCTCTGCCTTATCGTGACCTTTCTTTGAACGTCCACCGACACAGTGAAATGCTTTAAAGTTCTCCATCTAAACACACCTCACTTCAGTCAGGGCGCCACAAAAAAAAAGATAGAAAAAAACGTGGCATCAACCGTTGGAGTCACACGTTTCCTCACATCTGGCTAAAGATTTCAGAGAAAAATAATCAAGGAGACGACAAAGGCTAAACATACGGTGAAACCTCAGTGATATAATCTGCTTTTGTTACTCTGATGCAACTACAGTTTGCTTCCAAGGACTGTGTTCTGTGTGACTGATACCATTTATACTAAATAGGTTTAGAAAAGAAGTTTTAAAACACTAATCTGTTCGAAAAGTAGAAAATGTAGATTTTGCACTCTTAGTGTGGAAAATGATACATTGCACAGGGTTATTCTACAAGTAGCAAAATATTTATAATGCACATATTGTAGAAAACACTGATTATATAAAGAATCTTTTATATGTACAAAATATTCATAATTCACAGGTTTGAATGTGTCAATTCTGCATCAGACTGAAATATGAGGTTTTTTGTTACGTCATGAATTCTAACAACAGCATGGAAGAAAACCTACTTTCCTAGTTGACAGTTCTGTGTTTGACTTGAACGCTAACTCCTCAAAATGCGGACTTCAATTGTACCAACTCCGGAGTAGCCCAGGTTAAGTGGATTGTTTAAGCCTTCACGTTTCCGAAACAGCTAAAACACATTGAACCCCAAGTTTCTCAACAGCTTTGCAGAACCAACACTGTAAAAAATAATAATTGTGAAAAAATTAATAATTCAAAACTCTAAAAATCTGGCAGCAAGATATCAGAAAATACATTAAAAGACGGTTCATTAAAGAACAGTTAGCCTACCTTTGTTTAACTCTTTGCAATTTGATCATAAGTCAATTTAAAAAAAACCAAATATTTTGCACATACAATAGTAACTCCCTGTGTAAGTGCAGACTCGTCACCATTTCTCTCATTTGCAAACAATCCTATGTGTTGTTTCGACCTGTTCTTTTATGTATGAATGTGTTGCTGCAAGACGCCACCATTCACATTCTGTGCTGCAAGCGCTTTGAGCAAACTAAGCCAAAAAAAAAAAAGACAGAGGAGCCAAGAAAACTCATCTTTTCAACATTAAAAGTGGCCCCGATGATAAATATATAAGGCCGAGTCTGCTGCCAGAACAAGACCAGACACTCTCCAAGCAGCCAGTCTGATTGCTTATCTCTTCATTGTGTGCTGTTAACACCAGCAGAAAGGTAACGGTGGGTGTATTTAACACATTCTTCATATCTCCTCTCTCAGTCAGATCCTTGGACGGCAGCCAGTAAGAAATCTCTTTTCAAATCTCTCCTCTTTCTCTCCTGGCAGACCCTTTATCTCTGTCTGTATTATAGACAGGCAGATTCAGTCCTCACAGTGTAATGCTACATGTGAATTGTGTCAAGAGACGGGCTGGCAAGTGCTTTGAAAAACGCGATAACACTTAAGATGTAGATTATATTGGTTGGTTATGATAAAAGATTTGACACATTTAACAAAAGTTTCTGATAGAACCCCCCTCCCTTTTTATTTTCACCTTCTTATTGTGTCCATATGGTGTTTTTTTAAATGCTGGAAGACACATCATGAGCAAAATAACCACCTTGTAACTGCACTACACCAATAGCATTCTTAAAAACACATATTCAGACTTCTGGGGTTTCATATGTCACAGTGTTTGAACAGGTGAGCTGGTGTGCTTGAGCTGCAGTGAGCAGAGGAGGCTGGATAGAAAACAGCATTTTGAAGGCAGGACGGAAATATTTACATGGAAAAAACCTTTAAATATGTAACTTTGATACACAGAGATTAGTTTTTGTTGGGGAGGTTGTTGGGTTTAGAGGGAGAATAAGGAAGTGAAACTAGCAAACAGATAAATCCATTCGATTAGAGTGGAACTAAACAATTATCTATTTTATAACTAAGCAGATATAAGGAATCTTTTAACAGACCGGCATCAATTTAGGAGCAGTGTTATTCCATCTCGAATCAGCACATTTTTAGAACCATTTCTGCTCAACCGTCTCTGATTTGCTGAAACAAAATATAGATTAGAACTTGGAAAACAGATGAGATAGGAATTGTCCCCCTGGTAACCCAGAAAATGGAGGCAAAGCTCCAAACGTGTAGTGAAACCATCATATTTTTCCGACCTCTATCCAAGTAATTTTGATGCCTAACCTTAGCCAAGCTTCTAACGTCAAAGTGTCGAACAAAGCGTGATATTTCCTTAAACCGAACCACATAGTGTTGGTACCTAAAACTGGCCGCCTTTTCCCAACATGTCCACATTGCCCTCAAAACGCAATTGAGAATGGAGTTGTAAAGGAGTGCAGGTTTGTAGAGACTGCGTGACGGTGCAACCTGATTTGGAAATTCATTAGTCTGAGCTCACTTTAGACTCCTCTCATTGACTAATTAAGTTCAATTATCAGAGAGCAGCCCTACACAACATGTAACATTAGCTGTGTTCTCCTTTGCCACAGTTAACCTACTTTCTTGAATGTAAACACACAGACAAAGGAGTCACGTAAAGCTAAAGAACACGTAATTGTTGGAATGAATGACTGCATCAGTGAACCGACAGCAGCATCAGATCCTGCAGGAGCTTATCTGTATCAGTGTTGGATCCTTCCTCTGCATCTCCTCTCAGTCACAGTAATTGATTCTGTATTGTCGTCACGCTCCATGAAAACGACGAAAGATCACATTTGACAGTCGGTTATGGACGTACAGGCGATGCAAACCACTTAAATTTTTATGATCTGCTGGTGTTTTTGTTGGTAATTAGGTCTGACGAGCTGTGGCTTGGCTGGAAGCCGGAAACGATAGCTGATGAACAGACGCCATGCTGCACGTGGGCATCTCTTTTAAAAAACGCAAACACACATAGACGTACATCCCGACTGACCATCAGGCTCACAATTCTTGAAAATCAATTTCAATTCTCCTGCAGTCTCTTTCAAACTCGAGCTCTGAATCTCTCATCCGTTTTTTTTTTTCCCCTTTCTTATTATTCCTTTTCTCTGTTTTATTGCCTCCTCTGGGTTCCTCTCTGCAGTGCCCCACAAGCGATTTCCCTAATTGTGTTTTTCATCAGAGAATTACAGCAGTAAAACACCACGCCGTGTTCAGTGAATCTGTCACAGCTGAGCGTCCTCAAACTAGCCCACAGCGCTGCACTGCTTATTGCTTCAGCTACTGCATCTTGCTTGAGGGAACCGGCTGATAAGGTTGAGGCACGCTGTATAATATGATGTCTTTGATAGGCCTATCAGTAAACGCCGCTCGATGCTGAACCAGTGAACACCATCAATATTTTAGCGGAAATCAATCCTGTGAGAATCGGCACAATAGCTTTGATGTGCGCTCTTTGCGTCCTTCACTTTCAAGATAAATAGTAAAGATGCTGTTACATCACCGTCTGCCTTCCTCTTCACCTTCGATCTCCGACAAACTCTGATCTTACTCAGTTTCTCTGCTTCCAGGGTTTTACAGGCTTCTTTCTCAGTAGGTGAAGAACGGACAGCCTGCTGGAGTCATAAATTGCCAAAGTAGGCACCACACGCTGTCTGGAGGAAAGTTGTATCCAGCAGCAACCACACAAAGAAAGAACTTGAATGCATTTAATCTATAATTAATGTGTGTACATGCTTGACAACTGAGGAAAAAAAATTGTATCTCTGCATCCAGGCTGTTCCCTAATGTTACGTAGGTGGACAAACGTTGCTGTAAAGCGCTGGTAGAGCTCCGTCTAGAGGTTAGGGTGTACCGGAGTTTCCCAAAAGGTGGCAAAAAGCTGTGTTGTCTACAAGCATGTCAGAAACTGCAGCCTGTTTACCACCAAAAATACCCATAAAACTACATTGCATTCTAGATCAGAAATTACGTTTATTTTAATACTAAATTACCATTCCTTCAAATGAATGCAGCATATTTGTATAGCAATGTAATACTGTACTGTAGATTAGCTGTGGTACCTGGTTGGCCATCATGTGGCGCATCTTACTGTTCGATACTGTAGCAACCAGAGGAGGCAGCTGGACTGCTGGCAAGCAGAGAGCATTGTGGGGGTTTAGCTAGCAAAGAGCACCACGACAACGACTTCTAGGAATTTTGATGTCCACTGGACAGAGTTGATGTGTGTTTTTTTTTTTAAAGATAAATACTTAATATGGTGTTACATCACTGTTTGCCTTCTGCTCTATCATCACATGTCTGTCTTGGACAAACTCCGATCAAACTCAGATTATCTGCTTCTGGGGTTTTTAGGCTTCATTCTAAGCAGGTGAAAGACTGTGAGCTTGTTAGAATCATAAATAGCCACTGCAAACACCGTACAGTTTCTCTAGAACAGTTGTATGCAGCAGTATTGGCAAACCAAACAAAGACAGAACTTATTGCATGTGTCTGTTTGACAACTGAGTAGCTCTGCCATTCATTAAGAGAAAACATTGCATTTTTGTATCCAAGCTTGTTTGTAGGTGGTCAGCAAAGTTTCTGTAGAGCTCCAGCAGGACATTGTCTGAAGTGTAACGTGGCCCTACAAGCTCCAAAAGATGGAGAAAGCCTGTATTCTCTACATGTATGTCAGATAATGTATTGTATTCTAGCTGTGGTACCATGTTTTCCCACCTGGTGGAGCCTCTTACTGTTCAGTTCTGTAGTGACCAGAACACGCCATTGGTTGGACTATGGTTAGTTTCATGTTGGTTAACAGAACATTTTAGTAGCTCAGCTAGCAACAAGCACCATGACAAAGATGTCTGTGACACCTAATGGTCTCCTGACAGAGTTTATATGTTTAAGACAAGCCAGGATCGACTCAGACAGTGTTCCTATATGCCAGTGGTAAATGCACCAGAACCGCCGCTGTGTACAAAATGATGTGTCTGTTTTAAAGATAAACACTCAAGATGATGCTACACCACTGACTGCCATCGATTTCAGTTTCTCTGCTTCCAGCATTTGAAGGCGTCTTAGATGAAGGACAGAGAGCCTGTTGGAATCATAAATTGCCACTGCAGGCACCACACGGTGTCTCTAGGAAAGTTGTTTCCAGCAGCAGCAACCAAACAAAGAAAACATGTAAATACAGTTAATCTATTATTAATGCTGAGCTGGTGAACTGGGTAAAGAATAAGGGTGCTTGGTTTAACAGGCTCCTTTGATACAAGGGTTTAAAACTACGAGAGGCCGTTTGTGTGAAAAGATAAAGAAAAAGAACAGTCTATAATCTCACCACGATACGCTCCCACATGCAGCAGTGTAACCTCTTACACAATCATGCTTTTATGCACTTACCATCAGATTCTCTTTATAGGCTACCTGTTTCTCCTACGTTACTCCTCACAAATGCTGTTCTTTCACAGTATTCCTGAACATGCAGCCTTATACAGCTATAGTTCTGTATTATAATAGTGGTACGATTAAGGGAGGAAAATGGCCTGAGTGACAAACAAAAATTCCGAGACATCATGATTTGACAACTGAAAACAGATGCTGAGGTACGTTTGACTGAAAATCAAAGAAAGCTTTACTGAAATGGAGCTTTACGGTTCCTCATTCACCAAGCAGTTGAATCAAGAAGGACATGACCTAATTAAGTTAATAGCCTTGTTTCTACAAAGCTCTGTTTGCCCAGGGGAGTCAGCCAGAGGTTCATTCATTTCTAAGGGAACCTCAGTGACTGAAAATGTCATTGTTAAACTGCGCCTTTCAAGTTTTTGCAAATCTTGATTTTTTACTGAAATATTACTGTATTCAGTTGTTTGACTGTATTGACTGTAGGGATGTCTCCAAGTTTATTTTTTCTCCCTGATCTGATCCATCCATCCAGTTTCTACACATACATACCGCTTAATCCTCACTGGGGTCGTGGGGGTCTGGAGTCTATCCCAGCTGACTTAGGGTGAAGGCAGGGGACACCCTGGACAGGTCACCAGTCTATCACAGGGCTACACTTAGAGACAGACAACCAAGCACACTCACATTCACACCTACAGACAATTTAGAATCACCAGTTAAGCTCAACATGTTTTTGGACCTTGTGGGAGGAAGGTGGAGAAACCGGAGAGAACCCACGCTGCACGGGGAGAACATGCAAACTCCACGCAGGAAGATCCCGGTGTCCTCACCAGGATACAAACTGGGCATCTTCTAGCTGCGAGGCAACAGTGCTAACCAACTGCGCCACCTTGCAGCCCCCTGATCTGATCCGAGTCAGTTAATATTTAGTATCTGGTCATACCGAATCTGATTTCTTTAAAATAAGCACTTTAACTACATTCAAGATCTTTAAATCAATCCAATTATGTGCTTGACAACTACAAAAAAAAACAACTCTGCAATGCACTGAGAAAGAAAAAAGCATTTCTTCATCCAAGCTGTTATTAGTCATACATAGGTGGTCAGGAACCTTCTGTAGCTAGCAGCAGGTACCATGACTAAGACTTCTGTGATGCTTAATGACATGCCCTGGGGCTTGAAAAAATCAGAAATTGGCAGCATTAAAAAGAACGGCAGTGATTAATTGGTAACACAAATCAATCACAGTGGACACTTGTCCTGTGCTGGCATTACTGTTTTAATCAGTGGACTCATGATTAAGCTATAAAGGCAATTCTGTTGTCACTGAGATATAAAACTGTTCCACTCAAATCCAGATGGGCTCAAACACATGAACACTGGCCAGAGACCATTTAAAGTCACAGTGATCTACATCATAGTGCACGTTGCTTGCTAAACCAACACATTGCTCTCTGCTAGCCTAAACAGACCTGCCCTTAGTCCAAGTGATGGCCTACTCTGGTCACTACGGTATTTAACAGCAAGAGGCTCCACGTCTAATCCATTTTCTGACATGCGTGTCCTTTTCAATCTAATCGGTTAACACATTTTTATTTGGTTAAATTATTAAACACCAACTGATGTGTTTGAATGTATTTATTTGTTAGCTCAGCCACCACAAGCCTTTTTGTCTTCTTCTTTCTCCACAGCACTTCTTGTCTCTGTACTTCTACAATGAAAGACATAAATCCTTGGAACAAGCCGGGAGTAAATCTGCGTATACTCATGCCCGCTGGCTTCTTTCCATTATGGTGTAAAAATTTGTTTCAGGCTCAGTTTGAACGCACTTGTAGACCCTTGATGTTGTATTTCAGAAGATACGATGGTGTGTGCGCAGGTGCTGTGTGTTAAGTAATTCTGATTTATGGCTCAGATAATGTGATAGAGCCTATAAAAGGGAGATAATAGTGACAGTATAAACTGTCTCTCGTACATACACTGGACAGTACTGGGACCCTTTGCTGTGTTTTGTCCAGACGAAAGCTTGACCTTCACCACTTCTGTAGTTTGGTTACTATGGTGACAGCAGCATTTGATGGGGGTGGGATGGGTGGGAGTGGGAGTTAATGATCAACTTCTTTTTACAGCTCGACTACTTCCTAATGAGCCATTAATGCTGTGATTGAGTCCGACCTGCGCTATGACGATCCTGGATGTGGAGAGTCTTTGCCGTGCCCCTGACTCCTGTTCACATTTTCCTCATACTCCTATTGCCATGTATTTGAGCCAACATGTACTTTTGCAGGGCTCACACGCACACACTGACCTGTGCATACACATATATAGACTCAGCAAACACGCAGTCACTAATAGCCAGTGTCTCAGGCCTCAAAGGAAGGAGAGCTTGATTATTAGTTCTATTCCAAGATTCATGATTAAAGAACAACTTGCTGATTAGTGAGTGTGTCTCTGTGAGTGAATGTGAAGCAGACGGTGTGTGCTGGCTCATTTCTAACCATTTTTTGTAATCCAATCACTCTGCTGGCTGCCGTGGGTGTTCTGAGGTGAATTTCACTAACTAGAATCTCTGCCCGACTGATCTCATTAGCAGTATTTGGTAATATCCTGTGCTCAATGACACAAAAATGACACTGTGATGTTCCAGCTTCACCACAGGACTCTTTGTACCAAAGTGACAGAAATGGAGAGAGTGTGAGAACTGATGGAGACCAATTAATTAATCACACATCAAAACGTATGGGTGACAAATTAAAGGAAAAAAAAAAAATCTTGACCTCTACAATAAGGGGATATGATTACTGTTTGAATTAGCTTATCCCAGGGTTACATATTGTAAAGGAGCTGCACAATAAGTCAAATATTAATCCTGATTTCTTCCCCCTACAATTACATAAACTTGATCATCTGTGATATTTACGTTTAAAATGCCCTGTTCATAGATAACAGCCCATGTAGATGAAAGAGTTTGGGTAAATCTGACATTAGAACGCCTTAATTCACTCTTACAAACTAAATTTTATTCACATATCTGTCTGAGCTGCTGTAGCTGAGTGGAGACGAGAGGCTTCTCTGTGCACAGCTGCCCAGCTCGCTTCTACTGCAGCCTACCTATGAGGTGTTTAGGGAACATCTGTAAACTATAGGGTCAATCGGTGAGCAGATGCTTAGCAAGTGAGGAGTTTTGGGTTCTGTTTTATTCGTATGTAGCCTTTCTGAGATGCTCAACATTCTGATAAAGAATATTTTAAGTCTTCATATGATGCAAAAATTCTACTATTAGCAGGAAAGTCGTACATATGGAAGTCAAATCGTCACTGTTGATTCAAATGTAAAAATTCAGCAAAAATATATTTTTTTGTAAAACTGGGATGGAATTGGGATGAATGTTTGCAATTTAAATATTGATAACATAATTATGAAAACAGCCTTGCACATCTGGATGCTGCAGTTTTACCCTATTCTTTGTAAAACTCTTCAAGGTCTGGCCTCTGACTCAGCCCCTCCCTGCATTCATCTTGTTGTTTTGAAATCATTTCTGTGTTACTTTGAGTGTATGCTTCAAGTCATTGTCTGGCTGGAAAACAAATCTTCTCCCAGGCTGCAGTTCTCTTGCAGACTGTATCAGGTTGTCCTCCAGGAGTTTCCTATAGTTTTTATGCATTCATTTTACCTTTGACATTTACAAGCTTTCCAGTTCCTGCTGCTGAGAAGCATCCCCACATCATGATGCTGCCACCACCATGCTTCACAGCCGGTATAGTGTGTTTGAGATCATTTGCAGCGTTTGGTGTTTGTCAAACATAGCATCTAGTCTAATGTATCAAACCTCAGTTTTGGTCTCATCAGACCAAAGAACCTTCTTTCATTTGACTTCAGAGTCTCCCACATGGCTTCTGGTGAACTCTGGTCAAAATGTAATGAGCTTTTTCAACAGTATCTTTCTCTGTCATTCTCCCACAAAGCTTTGACTGGTGAAGAACAGGCAATAGTTGTTGTATCCACAGTCTCTCCCATCTCAAATGCTGAAACTTCTAACTTCATCAGAGGAGTCACAGGTGTCTTGTTGACCTCCCTCACTTGTCTCTTTGTTGCCCAGTCACTCAGTTTTTGAGGATGGCCTGCTCAGCACATTTACATTTGCCATATTCCTTCCATTTCTTAAAAATGAATTTTACTGTACTCCAATGGATATTCAGTGACTAAGAAACACATTTACTGCCCTCAGATGATCTCAATTTCACTAACTGTGTGACTTCAAGCACCAGTTGACTGCAACTGTGCTGGATTAGGTGAGTCGCTTTAAAGGAAGTGAATACTATAGCAGTCACTCATTTCACATTTTACTTTTTTTAAATTGACATTACTTTGTAGAAATCTGATTTCACGTTGACACAATAGAGTCTTTTTTTGGATTTTTTTGTCAAAAAAGTCAACTTGATCATAATTCAATGTTGAAAAACAATAAAATGCTAAAACTTCCACGTGGGATGAATACTTTTTATAAGCACTGTATTAAACAAATTGTCCTACAGTTCAGATGCTTTAACCCTGTGCATTACATTGAGCAGCATTTCCGTTCAAAGCCACCCCAGATTGAAACCTTCAGTGTACTGTTAAACACAGACAGATTTACAGGTTTCATCAGCAATGCGTGAACTCCTGTGGCTTGTGTGTAACAGATGTTCATTTATATGTAAAAGTCTGACACTCCAGCTTTAGGTAACAACAAAGAAACAAAGAAATAACAGATCAGCTTTTCTGAATATCCACACTGTCATTGATTCAAATTACCGCTTAATAGAAGAAGTGCTCTGTCATAGCGTTTCTCTTTATCAAAAGATCATGAACTCACAGAATTTATTATGTCTCTACGAGCGTTTCTGTGTGCGCCTCCTTATCTCGTATTGTCAGTTATGTTAGTGAGATATTGAGCTCCATTCAGGTCCGCTGCTGCTGCACCCTTTAATGCAGCTCATTGTTTAATACATGTCGGGTGTGTGAGCGAGTCAGGAAACACTGTGTTCTCCTCATCAAAGCCCCACCCTCCCGACTGTCTCCACGGAAACGCAACACAATTGGTACCTGTCGCCTGGCAACATTGCCCGGTATCTTTGGGACAAAGAGCTGCTGGCAGAGAACACATGAACACACATAAACACACACAGTTTATCAGCTGTTACTGGGGTACAGCGTTTCACATTTCTTAGTCCGGCAGTTTAAAGAGCACAGGCCCCCTACGTTCAGTGATATACCTGAAGTTTGAATGTGTGTTTAGTCGGCTGTGAGACAGCTGATGTACTATCGAACATGAATGAGTTCGCAGGCTGCATGGTGAGATGAAGTGCTATTCAACATGAGGCTTCTCTTGCTTTCTCTCAGCAGCAGGGCACAATATTATGACACAATACAAAAAAATGATGGTATGGCATCTGGAGCGTGAAAGTGACCCATAAATAAAACTTGTCTATATATGCTAAATGCCAGAAAGTGCAAATAAATGTCCAATAGGCAGCTTTTCAGGAAATCAGAGCAGGTGCTTTCAGCCTGTATGTTTCCATTACAGTGTAGGATCCTTTGACCACAACATTAACTTTGAGCGTTAGCCTGTGGCTGCGAGCCAACTCACATACTTATTCTTGTTACTTCAAGTACAGCAGCCTTCACAAAATACACACATTCCATGCTTTCATACCACTGGAAAACACTAATTTGTCATAATAATGTATCCTAAACTTTAACCATCGTGGTCTGTCTTGAGTTGTTTATACTCACCGTGACATAACTGTACAGAGGATTGTGGGTTAGAAAGGCCAGAAAAGCACAATGGCTTACATATTCTGCAAAATCGGACCAAATGTAGTAGGACATCTCAGTATTTGACATACATTTGACATACTATGTATTAGCAAATGCAAAATCGTTTTTTCCTGGCGTACTATAGTAGTATGGTAGTATGGAAGTATGGGTGTCAGGGCAAACCTTTTTGTGTGAGGTACTTTTTTCTCTCACAGAAACTGCCCTAAAGGACGTTCATCAGGACAGTTCTTGCTATCGAAACATGGACAAACCACAAGTCGCTGCAGGTGCCGAGTTGCCAAGCCTCTGGAAACATAACATTTTCAATGACATTGAGTTCTTGGCCAAAACAGCTGTTTGGAAAATGTCACGCCAATCAAGATTGGTCCTTTTATCCCTCCTCAGTTTATTTGACACTATACAGGAGTTGGAGGCGTATTGCTGTCTCAAGCAAAATGTTTTATGTGTCTTGGGATCTTTTTAAAGGTCTTACAGAGTAAAAAAAACTCATCTTTATCGTGTTTTGTGGTTACTATAGACTTTGAGGTGTAAAATAAATACTGCGACGATACGACCTCTGTTAGTCAGCTGAGGTGGTTCAGCATCTGGTCAGGATGCTTCTTCCTGGACGTCTGTCTTTGGAGGTTTTCCAAGCAACTAAAGGAGAGCTAGAATTCACCGGTTCCACAATGCCAAATTCCAGACATTCTCCCTTACATTGTTATGAAAAAATATCTCTACTGTCAGGTTTCTATGGTGAGCAGCAAGCAAAAACACAACCACTTCTTAATACACAGTTGTTTATTTTGTTGATATCAGACTACTACTCAAGTATTATCATATCAAATGATAGAAGATCTGGACAGCTGAGACTGTTTAAATAAAAAAGAAATCTGGGTACAGCAGTGTAATTAACCCTTATAATGACAGAGATTAAGCTTAAATATAAATGTAGTGAAATTAGTATGAATTTAAAAGCATGACTTACTTGTAACAGAGTATTTTTATACTGTGGTTTTTATACTTTTACTTTTAGATCCAAGTACTTCTACTTTTGCTGGACCTCCTTCATCACCAGTGCTGAGGCCTCGAGGAACGTCCTTAAAACTTTAAATTAGGTGTTAAATGAATACCTGTACATTATCGTTTACTTCACTGTTGTCTAGTTTTTAAAACACGACAGAGGCAAAAAGAAAAGGTGGAAGTTCAAGACTTGTCTCTCGTTCATACCCTCCTGCTTTCTCTGGAAGGAGCATTAGCCTCGGATGATGAGTTTAAATTTTAATGTCATCATTGAGCAGAAAGTGGCTGCTAATGCTTGCAGCAATTAAACCATAGAGTCTGTGCTGCTTGTTGAATGGGACGATTATTCCTTGAAGCTCTTGTGTGACTGAAAAAAAAAAAAACTTCCACTGCTGAGCAAGTTCGTCAGTTTGTGTCTTTTCAGCACATTTCGCATCAACTAAACAGGAAACTGAACCAGGCGACTCTGGTTTGCGTATCTGGTCTTTGTGCAGTCTGATTAGCTGAGAGTTGCTATTTGTAGCTGGACAGCACACACACATTCACACACTGACTGTTCCGGAGGGAGACGGATTGACAGCAACATATTTAGTTTGCTATTTCTGCTGCTGTCAGACAGCAAAGAGGTGGGAGGGTGACGGGTTTTTGTCTGGACGAGACCACATCCTTGTGTAGGTGTATGTGTGTCTGTTTGCATATGAATACTGTATGTGGGTCTGCAACTTTATGCACCATAAATTCCCATTAAAGAATATTATAGCCAAAAATCTTTTAAAAACAAAACACCTTTTGAAACCTGTAGCATCATAGGGTTACTAAAGCCCAGCAGCTTAAGATGCTCTTTATAGATTAATGAGACTTGTGGAAGGCTAAGAGCATGCTAACAAGAGAGGGACCGCAAACAAGTCTTATTTCAAGTTAAATAGGAGAAAATAGGTCCAAACTAATCAGGTTAACACTCTAAGTGTGATTAAAGAGGTACTGCACAGTTTATCCAAGCAGCTTTCTTTTCTCACTGCAATAAAAAAGTCCTGCACCTCGAAAACAAAAGCTAGATCATTTCGATTATTTTATTTTACAAAAATGTAGAATATAGAATCAACATGTCCAACATTTTTCAAAGGTCCACAGGTGATAGCAATATTGGAAAGAAAGTGGTTACTACTTAGATGTTTAGATTAACTCTATGCTTGTCTCCTGTTTTCCATGTACAAACACAGCCTGCAGTTCAGCCGAACCTTTTACTGTTGGTCACAGCTTAGTCACTAATCAATCAATGGTTGCAGCAAAGCGTGCAGAATTTTTTATTTTTATTTATTTATTTATTTTACAGAATGTAGTTAAACAATTTATTTTTGGTAAATTAATAAATAAATAGGATAAAACGAATAACACATGCAGGAGAAAGTGATTTTGTTGGATCGTGAGCTTAGATTTGGTTTTCCAATGGAATGGCACATCACACATGATCAGTTCAATAACCATCAACTACACTGAAAATAGTTGTTTGATTAATAGACAGATAGATTGGTGGATATTACTTACATTTGTTAGGAGCATAACTTGTACTCATAATTGTCTCCAATCGGCTCTGTGTGAGCACTGCCTGCAGTTCAGCTGAAAACTCCCTGAATTGTGTTGTTGGACACAGCGGGTCAGTGACGGCTTCCTGTTGGTTATCAGGAGCACCGAACGTTTCATTTTTTTTTTCAGAACTCGGTTAGAGCAAATTCTTTTTTCTTTTTTTTGCTAATTTTTTAATGGGACATGTGTAATAAAATGATTTTGATAAAGTTTCACAATTTGAATCTCACATTTGGTAACATTTCCAGATGGAACAGCACATCATCAGAAAATTAAAATCTGTTCATTAATTCCAATTTATCAGCTTCTCGCTCTGATAAATGGTGTAATTTTGCCAATTTTTCTTTGTGTTTATTTATTTTTTAAAAGATAAGATGCTTTTCAAACCCACCAGTGGTTTTTGCGGTTCAGTGAGTTAATGACAACAACAACAAAAAAACTGTTTTAACAGACTGGCTCTATATAGCCCATCTTTCTCTGTCTGCCCAGTTCCTTTCCAGTCTGCCCAGCAGTGCTGATCTCTTGGCAGCACATTTAGCATTAGCCGGACCACGGGCACACATGATCCATCTCCGCACGCATCCACAGTGACAGCTGGAATTAGCCAGAACACTGAAGCATGAGGTTTGGAAAAGGTTCAGTTCGAGGTCAGAGGGTTCAACTGGGTGTCAACCAGTGCATCTGTCATTAGTGAGCGATCACCATCAACCACAAACCCTGACGTACACTAACACACACTCCAGCTGACGGCGAAGGCTTGATACATCACTGCTATCACACGGCTGGGTGGAGCTGCAGGGGAGCAGAGGATGAATTGATTAGCGGTTAGTTTTATCGTCCACATTTTTTTTATCAGTTTCCTGCAACAAAATCTGAAAGATTCTTGAAGTGGCTTTAGCTGCTAATATCTGTATCCAAATCGTGGAGGGATTCATAGACATCCAAACTCCTACTATAATGTCTAAAATGGCAAAATTACTCATCAGCAGCCAGTAATTTGAAAGACTTTGTTGTGCAAATTTGCTGTCTTTGTTAATCCTACCAGGAATAATTATTGTGCCTTTAAAAGGGTTATAATGTGAGGCATCTGTGCACAAGGAGCACATTGAGCTATGAACTTTCTTCATTTCCAACAGATGTCTTTGTTTGAAAGAACAAAAAGTATCCTAACACCAAGAAGTCAGTGATTCTGTTGGAGGAATGATTAACGGTGAGGGTGAGCAGAGTGTGTATACTTTAATGACTGTGGACAGTGTACATTTCAGATGAAATTGCGTGCGAAAGACAGATTATTTCTCCCGATTAGATCATCTATCAGTCAGACGAAAGATACCACTGGAACAATACGAGCTGGAGGACAGTGAACAGTTGAGCTCAGTGTGATGATGTTGAATTAACCCTCTAAACTCCAAGCAGCAGTTTCTCATTGTATTTTTTTGCTCCTGTCACATTTTTACTCACCATGGGTGCATTTTTCACTGTAATACAAAGTCCTGCGCCTCTACGGAAACTAAACAACCATGACTAGAAATAGAGAAAACTCAAAAAAGTAATTTGTGCTGTATGATGCAGTTATAAAAGCATTAATCAGAACAGAAGAAACGACAAAAGTCGAATTTATTTGTTTTTTTTTTTCATTCTTTTTTAAAAAACAAAAAAACAAAAAAACAACAAATCCCCAAACTGAAATCAACATGTGCAATATTTTTTCAAATGCTCTCAACTATAGTGACATGCGGTTAATATTTAACTATTTACATTCTTAATTACTTCCCATACTTGTCCTCTCTGTGCTCCGTGTCAACACTGCCGGCAGTTCAGCCAAAAGAAATCCCTGAATGTATGTCATGTGGCTTTTGGTCACCACTGAGTCACTCATGACTTTCTGTTTGTACAAAGGAGCACAGAATGTTTCTGTCTTTTAAAGAATCTGGTTGAGCAACATATTTATTTTTGACAGTTTTTAAAATGAGACACGTGGAATAAAGTGATTTTGGTGAAATTCAGTATTTTTAGTTAAGATTAAATTTTTTCGATCCATCAGAAAGTTACAAATCTGGAAAACCTTGATTCCTTGGTGCAATAAATGGGTATAAAAAAAAAATGAATGAAATGAAAATAGTTTGTTTTGAGATACAGACGGTTCATAGATGGTTGCTTGTGCCTTTGTGCCCGAGCATATGTTCTTTTACATAAGAAAAAATCATCCAAGTTGGAAATTAGGACCTTGAATTAAAGCTTGTTTCTTGTTTGTAGGTGACATTTTTATATATTTGGTCAGTTTATTTTTCATTAAATTACAAAAATTAGCCTTGAAGAGAGGTTCTAGCTGTTAAATAACAGCTATGTACTGTACTTGTGGTATACAGTAACAGTTTGAAATACAGTTTTTAAGTATTTAAGTACCATATTTTATTTTAGTAACATTTCTTTACCCTTCATAAATGTTACACTATTCTACCTTTTTCAGTGTTTTCACCATTTTTTACATATTTTTTACAGTGTGCTTCTGTAAACCTGTACGTATAACTAACTCCATGTCGTAGACTTCAGTTGCTAGAAACCTAATTAAATGCTGCTGAAAATAGTCACATGAATAACTTTGCTAGAAACCACTGCTGTTTGAGAAAATTATTGACGCTTCCCGGAAAGTTCTTTTCTGAGGATTTTTGGCTTCAGTAGGAACAAATTTCCGACAGCGTGGGGACTAACAAGCAGGTCCATTAAGAAAAAAAAAACTCTCTCCACTTAACTGTAATTTCATCAGTTTCTTTTCTGGAGCAGAATAAACCAGATCCTCCTCCTGCAGCGTCGAGCCTCAGCACACTGACGATTTGAGACTTGTTAACTTGCAGAAAAAGAAAAGAGACGACGGCGAGAACAAAAAAAATGTGTCTTCGGCACGAACCTCAAGCACCCTCAATGCCACAGCCAGGTTGTTATGTCCCAGACTTCTGTCCCCTTTTATCTGGAAACCTGATGGAGAGGATGAAGGTTGGCTGTGGCGCTGCAGAGGCGAGTTTGTGAAGCCAAAAAAATAAAAACCTGAAAGAAGAAAACAAATCAGGGTGGCTCACTGGAGTGTTTTCATGTCTCTCTTTGGTTGCCAATTCGTTCTCTCCTTGCCTTATTTTTTATTGCCACCTCGACCATCATCTGTACTTCTCTTTACTCCCTCCCTTTTACAGTCTGATTCTATCTTTTGTCCCAGCACGTTCTCCCTCTACCTCTCTTTCTCAAACACAAAACCATATGCTTTTAATCTTGCATTGATCCCAGAGGAGGACTGGTTTTCTCCTTCCTCAGGTCTGGTGACCCAGGTGTTGTCACGAGTCACAGTTCATTACCTAAAGTGGCACTGGCCTGCCAATAATCCTCCGTCCTTTAATCTGCGAATACCAACTATTTACAGCAGCAAAGACAGCCATCATTATGTCTTCTTAATCTGCCACCCCGGCAAATGAAGGTGCCCCAGAGTTATATAATGGCCTCCTCCCTAAAGGGCATCAGAGGACACAGACAACCCCCACTATTTCCACCTTTGAAAGCTGCTGCCCAGGATCCCTTCAAAGCCACTTTGAAGGGGCCCTGATTACCGGACTGCCTGTAACTAGCATCCAGCTCAGTCCTTCCAACACACGCCAAAGTCAAGTCACCACAGACTAGAGCTGGGTGATACAGCAATATGACAATATATCACAATGAAATGCTTCTTTTAAGGTTCATATTGATCATTTTTAATCATGTGCTTTGAATTCAGGCCAGGAGAAACAAGGTTTGGTTTGAATTGAATCTGGTTTATCAAGGTTAGAATGTCTTGATTCAGTTTTTTGTGCCAGTCCCATTTGAGTCATTTAATATTTAACATCTGCTGATACAGAGTTCTGTGTTTGCATACGTGTCAACCAGAAGTTCATTCATTCCTACAGGAACGTCCACGATAGCTGTTTTTTTTTGTAAAACTCTCCCTGTCATTTTTTTTCCCAAATGTTTTTAAATGTGAACTTTTGCAGTACATTTTGGAAAGACTGCTCTGTGTGTAAGGAAGATGGAAAAAGAAAATGAGTTAACAGGCTAGCAGGTTATTCAGTTGTTTTACTGTTTATTTAAAAGTACCAATGAAGGTTGCTTTGCCTCTGATCTGAGAGTCTAGTCAT
>NW_007579704.1:6304-103986 GCF_000690725.1 Stegastes partitus | reverse complement strand
GTTTTAGTAGATTTAAAATTAAATTCAAGTTCAGGTCACTAAATAACATTAATTTAATACAAGTTTCTCCAAATTGAGATTAGGATTCCAAGTCCCCTCATTTATTTATACTTTATACGTCAGCAACGTCATTATAAACAATTGTCAACTCAATAGTGTGTGTTTAAAATTACAGTTATTCAAAATTATGGAGCGTCTTCACAATTGACCCCATGTCCTTATTCCATAAACCCTTAATTATAGATAAGCAGGGGTAATCAAGAGTCACATGATAACATCAGGTGTGTTGGAAGAGGGAAACATCTAAAACATGCTGGCTAGAGGCTCTTGAGGACCAGGATTGGGCACCCCTGCTTTAGACAAAATCCAGAGGAAGAGATGTGAGCCTGAATGATTCAGCTTTGGGTTTCAGTGGAGTAAGAAACAGCATGGACACAGTTTGCACCAGATAAGTGGGTTAAAGTGGGTTTTTCAGAACACACTGTTAGCAGATGTTTGGGAATGTTTTACAATCACTAGATAGAAATGACAGCAAACTGCACCTTGTCAAACTATTTAGAATCTCATTTAAAAAACAAAACTCAAAACTATTGGTCAATCAGTCTAAAGCCTGAAACATATTCTGTGTTAAGTGTACAAACAATTGTGGATTGTCTGCCAGAGTATGTTTCAGGCCTCGAGGTGTACGGTAGCATCTCCATGCTGAGAGCAGAATGTGGTCCAGTACGTGCAGAGTAAACAGGGCTCTTTCATAGGCTCGACTTTTAGAACCAACGCTCTCTCGAGACTTTAAGATTTTCGTGTTTAACACATTGCTGTGTTGTGTCTTCTGATTGCAATATTGCTCTATGGAAACTGCATAGAAACAAGTAATAAAACATACGATCATTTCAGGTCTAAAACCACAATCCTCAATTTTCTGTCCAATACATGCCTAAATTCTCCACTCCTGTGTCGGAGCCCTGTGCACCATAAAACACTGTTTCTTCCTCTTGTGCTCATCCTGAACTACTTCCTGCTTCACTGCTTCAGGACAGGCAGCTTCCTCCGCTTAACGAAGGCCTGCACCATCCCCATGGCAAAGATGTAAACTTTGGTGTCCACCACGATTTTATCTTTGCAGATCTGTGGGATTAACCAAGCCAAGTGTGAGTTCACTGTGTTTCTCACAACGCTCGCATTGAAAGATCTTAATACTGTGAGAAAGCGGAAGCCTCACCGTCTATTTTTGTCTGGAATTCATCAAGTGGTAAAAGAATGACTTCAACCAATTCTGGAAAGAGAAGGTGAAAGCCTCTGTTTATGATGTGCGTTCTGAGTAAAGATTATTTCTGAAAATGGAAGAGACATAGCTCACCTCTTTCACCTGTGGAAAAACAAAAAGAACGAGGTTCATCTTTAGCTTTATACATGACTTATAAATGTGTTCTCAATATCCAGCACAATGAAGCAGGCACAGGTTGTTGGCAACGTTACGAGGACACTTTCCCATTCAACGCTGCTTTTGCCCTTTTTTTTTTTTTTTGTGAGGTTTGCTCATATGACCATCTCAAGTCAAATTTCCCATGTCTGGAACAATGAAGTTAATCTTGAATCTTTAATCTTGAAGTGAGACTCAGAGCCATCCTGACCCTGGTTCTCTACCTGCACAAACACATCAGAAATGGTTTGTTTCAAATGTGGACTGTCGCTCACCTGGGGCCTCATGTACAAAGACTTGCATGGATTTCATACTGAAACCTGGCGTACGCTTCAATCCAGACAACTCCGTACGCACAAAAAAAATCCAGATGAATGAAAGTGAGTCTACGCCTGAATCCAAGCACATTTCCTTTGTGCATCCCACTCAGCATGGAATTGACCCCACATGTTGGAGTACCGGACTCCTCCCTCTCCACGCCCCTCATTTAAATATGCAAATTGGTATAAACAGGGCCTGCAGGTGGGATTCCCCTCTCTGCATGATCAGATAACAGTAACAAGCTATGAGTAAGAAGGGTAAGAAGAGGAACTTCACACAATGTGAGCTGGAGATGCTCATCAACGAAGTCGAGGCCTGGAAAAATGTTCTTTTTGGCATGCTGTCCTCTGGCATCAACAGCAAACGCAAGAGGAGTGAGTGGGAGCGTGTGTGTGAGGCGGTGAATGCTGTGGGGTCAGAGCAGCACACACTCACAGAAGTAAAGAAAAGTGGTTGGACATCAAGGTGGACGTCACGAGGAGGACTGTTGCCCACTGCCAAAGCGTGGCCAAACAGGCGGGGGGAGAGGAGAGGATATATACCATTGTGGGCCAAACTTTAAAGTGGCATTGTGACATTACTAGTGGGCTGTCGGTTGGATCACTTTGCCACACGCTAGTAGACCATAAACATTTATCAAAAGAACCTAAAACTCAACTTTGGATTTTTTGTGGTTTGGCCTACTTTGGCACTCAACCCCTCAAGTGGCTTCCTCAGTTCAAATAAGACTCTTAGATGAGAAGTGAAACATTTCCAAGAATCAAAAAAGAGAAGTGCAGTTTCCTTCTACTGAACTTCTTAGGAATGTTGATCTTACCTACTGACACTGATTTATGTATATCTATGTATATATCTTTTTACAGTAACATGCCTTTCACTTCCACTGGTGGATTTGGGGGTTCAGAGAGTTAACAGGCAAGCGGCCTTTAATATCTTAGCAGGCTGAGGTAGAGCTGATTTTACTCATTTTATACGTTCGTCGAGTTGCTTCTTGTACTGTACAGTAATCACTGTCTTTAAAATCCTTTAATGTGCCAAGATATGTTTTCAAAGTCCTAATCTGCAGCTGTCAGTGGAGTAAAAAGTAATACTTCCTTAGAATTGTACTTCAGTACAATACCTGGGTACATTTACTAGAGTTCCTTGACACCACTGCTGCAACCTCATGAGTGTCTAAACTGTCTTTAGTGTAACAGCTCGACAGCACCAGCAGAGGTCTCAGTGTGGCTTCTTACTAACAGGCTCTTGGCAGTCATAGGAGCATTTAACTACTGTAACCTACTGTGTATGTGTTGTTTTTTTCTCTTCTGTGTGTTTTTACTTTATTATAGTATCACACACTGTTTGAATAGGGGAAAAAAAATCATGAAAGTACCATTAATACTCACTTTCAAGTACAATCTCAGCATTCAAAGTCCCATTTAGCCAGAAGTATAGAAGGGATATCAGTAAAAGAAAGCAAAAAAACAAAACAAGCGACTGCACTATTATTGTATACGACAGTATTACTGTAACTGTAACTGCTTGTTATACTGTTACTGGCAATTTAGTCTTTATGAGAATTTCGAGGGATCAGTCCACCTAGAAATCATGAACATCTGATGAATGAATAGAATGCTTTTATTGTCACTATACACATGTACAGTGAGATTGAGAGAATCTTTTTGCAAGATGGCGGCGGAATGACAAAGAGAGTCACTTCAACACTATCTTTTTATTTTATCTATTTTTTAATTATAGTATATTTGTGCTTTTGAAACTTTACAGTGCATTTTTCACATTTTTAATCACAGTGTATTTTGCACTTCATCATGCATTTTGAACCTAACTACATTTTTCTCATTTCTTATTTTTTTTTGTATTGTGGTGGTGGTCGTGACTTTAGTCTTTCTCTTTGCTACTGTAAAAACAGAGGTTCCCCTTTGCGATCAATACAGCATTTCTATTCTATTCTATTCTATTCTATTCTATTCTATTCTAATGACTGAGTTTGTTATGGTTCGTTCATTTATTCACTTTTACTATTTACAAGCAGTTAACTTACATTTAAATGGTACGGCTGAAATTTCACACTATATCCACAATTTCATACAAGAAGTGCAGATGGTCATCAACATACATACTAACTATATCTTCTGTTAACAATGAAACAAATATGGATCAGAAAGAACAACAAAGTCTTCAGTAAGACTCATGTAATTGTTGGATCACAGCAGTACATAAATTTGAGTTGCACTGCTGTTCATGCTGAAGACAAAACAATTCATCTGTTATTGGCTTTATGGAAAGTCTGATTACAGTAGATGTCTTCTGTGATGTTTTCATAGTCCGGTTGGTCGTCATCTACGTCGTCATACTGAAAACAGGGGCTCTGCTGTCTGGATTCCCTCTGCTTTGAGTACCTCACAACATCTTGATTTTCATAAATCTGTAAAAGAATCAAGCAATAAACAGAAAAAGGTGAATTTACTCACTACACACCAACACAGAGGCCACAGGTTTTATGGACATATTTAGAGTAGAATTTTGTCATTTTATTGGACAGAATACAAAACAACTAAGAATGCTGCTCCTAAATGGGTCATTAAGACACAAAACCAAAAAATGTATACAAAAATGAATAGAGTACATAAATAACCAACATTAAAATCTAACACGAGAAATAACAGCTACATCAGCATGCTGATTAAAGTATTGCACAGTATGACACAAGTTTGAATTAAACTCATTGCACAAGTATATGGATATGAGATATCCACATATTAAGTACAATAATTTTGCCACATTATCAACAGACCCCAGAAGCAGCCTGAAAATCAGTCAGTTGGTCAATATATCCGTACTGTACTTTTCTCCCTTGCAACGCATCATCTGACAAACTGATTAAACTTCAGTAGTGATTTTAGCTCATACCACTGTCTGCTAACAAGTCATACTTGATGGCTCTAAGGAGGTTTTTAAGCATAGCAAGATGCAAACATCAGCAGACCAACATGGTCACAGTGGTAATTTAAACACACATTTTAAGATCTGCCATAAGCAGGGTGTTGTGGAATGTGTTTAGCACATTCGTGTATAATGTGAGAAACAGGATGTGTCCACTAGCAACGCTTTTACACTTTTGTTTTCTTACATCTGCTCCACCCGTCGCTTCCCCTGCAGCTTCAGGTTTGTTTCTGTTTGTGGCGACTCCGGCACCTGCAGACGAACATTAAAAGACATGGTCACACAGTTGTTTGGCGTGCATGCATTTGTGTGCTTAGTCTTATGCAAGTGTTTCGATGTAAGACATACCTTGCCCTTTAGAACATTTGTATTTGTAGACAAAAACCAAGGCCAACGTCAGTATGAGCAGTGCAGCGGACACCGTGAAAACCACATAGAGCGCTGCGTCTGAAAAACAAACCAGAACGGAGTACAAATCTACACTTCCTGAAACCTTACCAATGAAATAACAGCAGAAGTAGCTGCAAATAAAAGCACTGTGGCCTCACAGCTTTAGGTGTTTTTAAAAAAATATATATTTTTTTATCACAGATGCACAGAACCACAGCTGGTTCTATAGTTGGAGGGTTATTTCTTTGACTTACACTCACTCCCTGGTGACTTACTCAAATCGAAACTATAAAAACTCAACCACAACCTGAACTGAAACCAAATGGTAACCCTACATAAAAAAAGGGTGTACACACACACACACACACACACACACACATATATTCTATATATATATATACCTTTAATATGTTTGCCAGAATCATGTGTTGAATTTGTTTCAGCAGTTTCCACAGTGATGGCAGAGATCACAGAGCTGGTCGGCTGCAGAAAGACTGTCAGAGAAAAACATTATTTTCAGCCACTTTTTCAGCAGGGCCCTGGGGATAGCATTGTTTTTTCAGTCAGTTGTTCAGTTTATCACTTTGGTTCACACTGAAATCTCTAAACAGCATTTAGATAAGATGAAAACAAATCAAATCAAACTTTATTTGTATTGCACTTCTCATACACAAAGTGCTTTACAGTGTTTAGATGCCTTGACATGAGAAGGTTTCTTTACCACACTGATCCTCAGAGGATGATCCACTGCCTATTATTTCAGGATGCCAGTTTTTCTTTTGTGAAAAAAATCTCACATCTCTTTGTTCACTTGTTTTCACTTTGTCCAGTCATTTGGAAAAAAAAAAACAAAACCTAATGACATTAAATTAATGTACTATGAATAGAACAATGGTTGATTTGCTATGTTAGACTATATGGCCAATTTTCCTTTTCCGTTGAAGATAATGATCTTAGAAAAAAGACGGTCGCTTGATGTGGACATTGAGAGGCCAGAAAAATGCTGTCGGTTGCCTTTCTGAGTTCAATCAATCAACATCTGTTCTCTCTGGCTTTAACCAATCAGCATCAAGAGCTGCTCAGCAGTTCAGCTGCTCAGAATGACCTTCCCTGGCCCTAAAAGAGTTTGTTCTCACATATATATGTATATATACATGCATATACACTGTTGCCCATAAAGTTGGAATAATTTTTGTTTTCAGACACATTCCTCTTTTTATTTCTATTTATACACATCAGTAATCACTTTTGAAAAGGTGCAATGATGACATATTGAGTCCCAGTTACGAGGTGAAACAAATTCTGACCTCTGGATCTGACTGAAGAGTGGGACGTCCTGCCCATTGATACCATCAGCAAGCTTGTGGACAGTATGCCACGATGTCTTAACGCACTGATCCATGTCAGGGGTGGCCGTACTCAATATAAGTGACTAAGTGACAACTGAAAGAGTAATACTTGACATTCTAATGCAGGAAATCCCCTTGAATATGTGTTTCCTGTTAAATTGACCAAGGTTGAAAAATTGAAGCAAAACCCTTAATCTATTTGTTCAATACCCCAATTTCATTTGAGCCTGAATATACAGTTTGTGAAAGTTCACTGTGGTTTAGTTTTTACTGTGACATGTATTGTATGTACATTGTGAAATCAATAAAGTTTTGAGAAGATATACACTTTATCTATCAAGAAAAAATCGCATTGTCACAATCATTCCATGACAAGAGGTAAAACAAATAATTTATTCCAACTTCATGGGCAACAGTGTATATATACTTTTATATATATATATTTATATTGCATATATACCTTTCGTAAGTTTGCCAGAATCAGGCGTTGAAATTGTTTTGACAGTTTCCACAGTGATGATCACAGAGCTGGTCGGCTGCAGAAAGACTGTCAGAGTAAAAACATTTTTTTAGCCACAATGGCAGCAGGGCCCTGGGGATAGCATTGTTTTTTTTCAGCCAGTTGTTCAGTTTATCACTTTGGTTCATACTGAAACCTTCAAATAGCACTTAGATGCCTTGAGATGAGAAGGTTTCTTCACCAAACTGATCCTCAGAGGATGATCTGCTGACCGTCATCTTGAGCTGCCAGTTTTTCTTTTGTGAAATATCTCAACAACTGATTACATTTTCCACAGACACGGACACTCACCATCAGCAAGTTAGATTTTTACTTTGTCCCGTCATTTGGAAAAAATAATGGCATTAAGTGTCTTTCCACTGCAGAATGTATGAATTGAACAATGGCCGATTTGTTATGTTAAACTTCATAATTTTACATTAGAGAGAAGACTGTTGCGTAACAACGACATTGTTTGGCCTGAAAAAAGCAGTTCAGCTGCTCAGAAGTACCTTCTCGGTTCTACACTGGCAGTTCTTACAGTCACAACACACAGAAAGAATCAAAAAGTTTTCTGTATGGAAAAAGGGTGATTAGATTAGTAAATTAACATTTATTTACTAAATACATTAGAACAAGTGCACCATCAGGAAGGGGGTGCTGGCACGCTGTAAAGCCACGCTGTTTTTAGCACCTAAGGTCAGATAAATTGATAATGTCAACAAAAAGGGAAACCATACATACAGCAGGTCCAAGAGCAAGTCAGTAAAAATGTTGAAACCAAGGTCTAATTTGGCTACTGACACCCTAGAGGCAGCATGCGTTTAAATTTTAGGATTCACTAATTCCCTCGGGCCTCTTACTGGTCTTATTTATTTATAGCTAATCCCCTGCACTTAGTGTGAAACCACAGAGTCTGCAGTTTTGTCATTATTTGAATCAACTGAAGGAAACTCCACCACTTGTGTTTATACAAACATGATGTAACTTACACCTGTATTCTTTTAATTCTCTTACACATCTGCGCTGATCTTACCTACTGACAGCTGAATCTTGGTGTAATTTCCAACACTCCACTGGCGGTCTGAACCACACCAGTACGTCCCAGCATCACCCGCTTCCAGGTCCGAGATGGTCACCAAAAACAAGTTGTTAGAAACGTCATACTGCATCGTGAACCTGCTCTGACTCGTCACCATGTCTGTGCAGTTGTTGCGGTGGTCTCCCTTACAGAGAAACTTCATGTTATTTCGATGATGAGGCGGATAAGGACACTGAAAAGTCATTTGCTGTCCCACAATGCCACTCATCTCCTTTGACTTCACACAGCACCAATCTGTGGGACAGAAAGAGCAAAAACGATCTCAGAATTACCAAATGTTCAACTTTCTTGATCTCTGTTCGACAGTAAACTATGCTTCCTTTGGGCTGATTCACATTATGTAAAATGTACTGAGGTTTTACTGTGACCTTTCACTTCCAGCTCAGCAGCAGAGAAAACATCCAGTCCGGTGTTTCTACGGACGCCACAGAGGTATGACCCAGAATCCTTTTGGGTCAGATTGCTGATGGCCACTGTGAATTTTCTGGACTCCTTGTCATCAGTTAGAGCGTACTGTCCCCTTTGTTGTTGGTCAGAGGTGATCAGTGCCTGCTGCAGACATGTGGACGGCTGCTTCCCCCTGCAGACGTACTTCAGGTTGTTCTGGTTCTCAGAATCATACGAACAACCGAAGGACGCCGAACCTCCCTCATGACTTTGGATTTGAACCACATTGTCACAGCAGCTGTCTGTCAAGAAGATAGACGAAACCAGAAGACACATTTTATAGCTTTACAGACAGTTCTACAGCTCTGAAGACAAGACTTAGGTTTTATATTCAGCTTATTGTTTCATGTTTTACGGTTCCTTCAATAATGTGCTCTTCGACGGTGATCTCCCTCCACTATCCATCGTTTACTGTTCTGCCTTCAGGATCACACTGTAAATCACCAAGTCATTGGTTTTCAGTAGATTCATAAGAGCTGTTTAAAGTTGTTAATTTTTTTTCACATCATCTGAGATTTAAATAGGGGGTTGAATTAATTTAACGCGATGTAAGTGCATCTATATCATTCTTTTATGGACTCATTGTTTCTTAAAGGTTTATCTGTCTGGAGTCTGTCCCAGCTGACTCAGGGTGAAGGCAGGGGACACCCAGGACAGGTCACCAGTCTATCACAGGGCTACACTTAGAGACAGACAACCAAGCAAACTCACATTCACACCTACAGACAGTTTAGAATCACCAATTAACCTCAACATGTTTTTGGACTGTGTGAGAGGAAGCTGGAGAACCTGGAGAGAACCCACGCTGCACGGAGAGAACATGCAAACTCCACGCAAACCGGCAGCCTTCTTGCTGTGAGGCAACAGTGCTAACCAACTGCGCCACCCTGCAGCCCAATGTAAAACCAGTTTAGGTAAATTAACTTGCGAAAGCAAGGTATTAAGTTGCATCAATGGCTACAGACTTGTTTTGCTTTTTACGTTAACTAGATTTAAGCATTTTTTCTACATTTAACATCAAAAAATTACAGTACGTAGCATCTGTGTGTTTTGAAGACTGACTTCAAAATTAACCTTAAAAATCATTAAAATTATTTTAATTATAATGAAAAGAATAATTTAATTTTACAAGGAGACACAGTACGTGTCTGTAATGTCTTTTGTTTCAAACTGCAAAAAACAAGAATCTCTGGGGAGTTTTATCACTTTACCAAAGCATCCTGGACAGTCTAGTTTTGTTTCTTCTAAACTCAATTTAAGATTTGAGTGAACTTCCAGCTATCCACTCATTATTTTAAGCCACGGTGCCTCAAGATATAAGAAGTAATGCTTATAACTTTTATTGCGGTCTGAAAATAATTTTTAAAAATAGACATTTTAAGTTCAATGAACTGGAAATTAGCAAAACTTATATACAATAGAAAAGGTGTGTTGATTTGACCACATTCCTTTATGATGTTTTCCAGTGTAGCAGTTCTGTATTTATTCAGTTGCCATTTCTTGTAATAACTACATTCGCAGTGTTTGCATTTGTGTATTATTTTTTCTTGATATCAATGTACATATTAAATTGTAGGAACTTTTACCTTGTTTTATCTCCAGGCTGACTTCTTTATAGATATCTTTCCCACTCCTGGTCACCCCGCAATAGTATTTCCCAGAATCCGAAGCACGAAGTTCAGAGATGGTCACAGTGGCCGTTCGTGCCTTTTTGTCGTCATAGATGGAATATCTGTTCTTCTCTGTTACTGCTGTCGTAATAAGAACATCATCCCATCCACAGTTGTCCTTGCACAGGTACTTCTCATAATCCTCGTAGCCCTGACCATAGCTGCAGGAAACATTCACATCTCTCCCCTCGTATCCAAACACACGGATCAAACCTGCTGCACTGGTCAAAGCACTCAGAGCAGCTGTAAAGGAAAAACAACACGAAGAAGGATTTTAACTTAGGCAGTCATCCTAGCAGTGTCAACAGCAGTAAAAATGAAATCATAATGTCCAATAACTGGTTGTGTTTTCCTGTTGTTAGCATTACTTCTAAAACAAACTGACTTCAAATACGCTAAAGAACTTACTGTAGCAGGTGAAGAGCAGGTTGCGAAGGCGCCTCATCTTTGTTTGACTTCAAAGAAACAGAAACCTAAAAGGACGGGTTTTGAATGTTGAAAATGTGACACCCACACTGTGTGTGGCCACGCCAACATCGATGCCTCTCACTTCTGCATTTAGATGAGCAGTTTTAAACTTTCACACAGTTACATTTATGATGACAAATTCATCTCTTGTTTTGTGAAAACTTTGAGCTAGTTTTACAATTACTCTGAATTAGGAGTTGGGAAATATGAGATGTGTTCACTGTCAGTGATGGTAATACGAAGAAATCAACTCAGATGTGTCAGATTTAATCTTCTCAATGAATTTAGTGTCTGCGTCAACAAATATCTATTATTAGTTTCTAGTTGGTGAATTTGCCATTGCACTTCATGTTGCTGCCACAGAAGGGCACTCCAGCCTCATATCCAAAGCCACAAAGTACATGAACAATGAAACAGTAAGTGACTTATAATCTGCATTTAAAGCTGGTGATACAATTTGTTTTGTTTTGCCTTTGTTCCTGGCTTGAAACCCATTCTTCCTTCATTTAAATCTTCAATGGCACAGTTAAGAAACTGGTTCAGAAAGTTGTCATTGCACTTCAATTTAATATTTTTCCTGTAGCGAAAACCTGGATAATATAATTTGTAAGGAGAACAAAAAAGAATAACATCTAATTTACTGATCTATCGCTACGTTTTTGTAATTCTTCATTTTTAAGATTTAAAAACTGGATTTACTGATGGCCAAAACTCCCTTTACCAGTCCTTTGAAGTCTCTTAATAACTTCAAAAGGCGTTTCTCCAAGATTACTTGGGCTGTTTGACCATTTTAGAAATATTCAGCATATCTACATATATCAAGATTTTTAATAAATTAAAAATATGTTGAATTTAGGTGTTTTTTATTTTAGGTTTTCCTTGAAAAAGGTTGCTACAACATGTATGTTTAGAATTCTGTCGCTGCTGCCTAATAACAGAATAATGCAAGCAAATTGTGAAAGTGCCAACAGCTGTAAGCAACATTCACTCAATTAGGTGTCAGCATAACATTTCCTTAAATCAAACTCCATCATAAACCTTTCTCACGAATGTGCTCATAAAGGCATCAGCCTGTGAACAGTATCATCAGCTATTTAATCAGTTTCATAAGGCTTCTTTCCCCATGCACGGGAAAGAGGAAGAACCAACTTCTGATGCACACATGTTGCTTTGATTGCCACGCGACACAAGGAAGGATGGTTGTGATAGCTCATTTTGCAAGTAAGAAGCAGAGCTATTTCTGTACTCACTGACAGCAAAGTTCAATTTCTGCATTCACAAATATCATTTAGAAGAGCTCTTGGATATTGCTCACGTCAGTATTACAACGCGTCAACAAAAGTAACTTTTAACAGCCCTTTTAATAGTTATTAATTGACAAAAGGCTTTTTATTACTCATTTTTAGAGATAAACAGGACAACTAACTTTTATCTAAGATCTGCCTTCAAGAATAAAAAAATCACCTTTTTCTTTATTTTAAAATCTGCGTGTGAACTTCATTAAGAGTATCAGTCTCTGTAAAGACTGGCCACATGTCACATCCTCTGGACCCTCTTTAGAAACCAGACATACTTACAACCAAAAATATTGTGCCACCATGTAAAACTACTGACCCCACCCTGACCAGTGCATTATAAAATGCCAGTGGCGGTGCACAGTATGTGGGTGGAAGCATGCATGTGTATTTTCCCTGAGCTCAGCCATTCCCTCGACTCCAGCTGACCGCTCAGCTGTGCCTCTCGCATACTGCAGCACAAACTGTTTCCATATCTCACACACTCTCACACCGAAAGGTTACCATTAAGACCCCTGTGCGGAGGGATAAGTGTGTCCCGAATTAGCGAGGATGCCAAGGCGAGCTGGGCTGTTGCCAGGGTGGGTTGCCAGGGGGTGTTGGGTGTTGCTCGGGTGGGTTGGGTTTCTGCAGTGTGGCCTGCTTGCATGTCGGCAGTGCGCAAGGCGCGTGTGCTGTGGTCTTCTCGGACTACAACCCAAGACAAACACACACACACACAAACACACACTTGGTCCGTAGTATGTAGGGGGGACTGTTATTTAAAGGTGACCCACTCAGGTCTCCTGGATCTATCTAAAACCTTCATGCTATGTGTTCATGCCTACCTCTGTTACTCTCTTACTTTCTTCCTCTCACTTATTTAAATTCAATGAGCTTTATTCACTCACTCAAGCAACTTTTGACAACTAGGATACAAATGAGTTTGAGTGTTTATTCACCACAAAGAGCCTCTACTGCACCCACTGTGCGTTAGCTGTAAGCTATCTAGCACCATCTGTGTGTGTGTGGGTTCGTTTCTTTCGTGTACAATTAAGTGAACTCAGCACAAACATTGTAGATGTTTCCCTGCAGTCTCTCCTGTTTTCCCTCATGTTTCTGTACATTTATAAAGCACGTGTAAAAGCTCTGGGATACGCAAAGGTCACACCGGGTAAAAGTAGCGCTTGGCAAATTCAGGTCTCCTTGCATTTCCATTAACTGTGAACGCTGCTGCCTCTGCAAGTCGCTTTGCTTTCTTTCTGTCTGAACCATAAAAGTCAGATATCTGAGTCTCTGCTGCTTCAGTGTTGACCAGACTTTATTTAATCTAGTCCTGCCGCGATTGATGACATTGTTCCTGAACATGCCTATTTGAATCATCATCACTGAATGTTTTAAACCAACAAGTTTGTTGACATTTGTTTTCAGTTAATTGCAACTCATGCTTTTCTTCTGTATCACTGCATAATTGCTGTGTCATGACGTCAGTTGTTTTTGGCTCCAGTCATTCGTCGGGTGCACTCAGACCTAGAAAGTATGGAAGCATTTCAAATTATCACACAACAAAAAGGCTTTAAAAAAAAAAAACACACACACACACATATGCGCTATCGTGGAAGAACAGCAAACTCACCTGAAACGTCTCTTTGTTAATATGAAGAGCTTTTTTTTATGGCTTTTGTCCCCATAGCTGCTGCACATCTCAAAGCTGCTCAATACAGCCACAAAGCTCAAAACTAAAAAATAAAATGAACTGACTGATTGGTATCATAGTTCATTTTTAATCTAGTGCACCAACTTTATGATTTAATGCATCAATGAACTGCTGGTGTCCTTTTAAATGTTTGAGAGAGCCCAGCAGTACATCTACAGGCCTGCAGTGTTTGTCTGATTCTCCGTGTTAACACCTACACAGACATTACTGACACAAAAAACACTGTCAAAACAAAAAAAAGTATGGTTCTGGTCAGAAAATAAGAATGGCGTATTTCATAGTATGTTGCAGGACTCGTGATTTGCCTCACCAGATCAAAGTGTGTGTGTGTGTGTGTGTGTGGGCTTGTGTTTGTACAGCTATCTTTGTAAGGACCACTAGGAGTTTTGCAGTAAGTAAGGACGGTCCTCACTTTCTGACACTCCTTCTAAGGAATGTTTGCGGTTTGGTTTTGGGGTTTAGGTTTGCAGAAGGTGTTTAGTTATGTTGGCTAAAGTTAAGGTAAATGCTGCAACATGTCAATGAATGTCCTCACAATGATAGCCAAACATGTGTGTGTCTGTGTGCTGAAAGGGGACATTCCATCCATTCTTGCTCTTCCTGAGGAAAGAGGGAAAGCATCACACACATACACACACACACACACACACACACACACACACACACACACGCACAACTGTTGACAGCAGGCGGAGGTGCACATACACCCCTCTAAGGCCATTCACACATCCGCCTCTTCTTTCGGCTCTCCACCCATCAGGCCCTAATCGTCTCCACCATCCCTCTGACAGTAGTGTTTAATTGTGACAGCCATCTATCATGACTGAACTCCACCATCAACTCCTGTAACTTCAGACACTTCTGTACTCTACAGATATATGATAATTCAGTCTTTCCTTAAGCCAGAGAAGAAGAAAAAAAAACATTCGCTATTGAACTGGACCTGCTTGGCTACTGTGGAAAATATAATTGCTTCTCCTTCTCCCACACAGCGGTGAATGGATACACACATGCGGGGAAAGAGGATGCCAACCAGAAGAGTGGCTCATCAAAGCTCCACGGGGGTGGCGACGCCAGCGCTGACGCACTGCTGCTCTCCTGCCAGCTAATGGTCGCTGAGCACTCATAATGGTTTTTTCTTTAGGGTAGTTAGGTGGATAATATGTCTTTGTTTGCGTCCATGTGGGCCAGCGGAGAGGCTGGTAACTTTTGGTCCTTTATTTTTTGTTCCTACTACGAGCTTCCCCCGCCACTTGTTTTTAATTATCTGCACGCCAACCACACCGAACCTCATTGTGCCGTGCAGTATGCGACATACACGGGTAGATTTGTCAAACACATCTATCTGAAGTTACAGTTTTGTTCATACTAGAACATGCACAAATGCAGACATAGACCACCTTCATCAACAGAAACACAGATGCCTTTTAATTTTCTGTCAATTTGTACAGACCCTTTTGAACTCAATAGCAAAACACACACACAAACTTATAAAGACTCACAGAGCTGCATACTATACACTTCTGTCAGAAGACTCCTAAATTTTACAAAAAGCTTTTTACAAAGCAAACTTTCATTTCAAGAATGAGCAGTATCATCAATGTGGGGAAAAAAAAAAGTTAACCAGTTAGGCACAAATTTAACTAATCAATCATTCATTCTCTGTCACTCATGCACACATTTATGCTTGCAGTATACATGACATTTCAGTTCAGCTGCTGAAACGTTCAGTGTCCAACTGTCCTTTCTGCTGCGAGGCAAAAATAAGCTGCACAGCACTAAAGAGAGTCTGGAGAAGTTGCCTTCAGTGATGACCAGGGGTTTATAAGCCCGCTTATCCCTTCTTGCTCGATCCCCCAACTTTCAACCTTCCTCGCTGACATTTTGAGCAACCCTCCTTCCTTTACACAAAGCCACGAGGAGATCTCTCAGTCTACGTCTATTTGACAGGGGTTTGTTCCCTCTTTCAGAGCTCTGATGTACAGACTCAGGAAGTCTTTGTAGCGAGGTGCACAGCCAAGCCAGGCTTCGCCAAAGTGGACAGAGCCAGTTAACAGGTACTCATCCTGGCCTGGATGTACAGCGCACTGTTTGGGAACGTTGACACGTCCCCGCCAGCTTCGTCCTCTGGCTCCACCCCAAGCAAACACCCCGCTCTTCTGACGAAACAGTCGGCTCAGAGTGACCACAACCGGGGAGTGTTTGTTGGTGCCCGACGCCACACCTCCAAAGACGCCGCTGCCAGCTACAGAGTCAGGAACAGGTGAGATAAAAAGAAGCAGATTCAGTAAATGAATCAATCAAACCTGAAATTAGTAAGGGAGAATGGAATCTGGACTAAATAACACTGGAAAGTAAATAAACAAAACCTTATTCATTCCAATACAGTTTGGATTTTGCTGTTGGTCTGATGAGTTCTGGAGCTATTGTATAAGTGACGTAACTGAGTTAATCTACTGACTTTATAGCTCAGGAATATTGGATGATCAATCACATTTAAGGTACCATTTTCTTTTAAATGCCAGCTGTGGTCACTGTTCAGTAACACATTTACTGTTTTGGCAGGAATTAGAAGAGAAAACTGATACCACTCTGATGTGTGTTTGCTAAATACGTAGCTGGAACCAGCAGCAGCAGCAGCAGCAGCTTGGATTAGTTTAGCATGAAAACCAAAAACAGAAGCTCTCTGAAGTCTTACAGAAAAAGTTCACTACATAACATGTCTGCCAAATGGACAGATACGATGCGTTATATCTTGTTTCCAGTTTTAAAGTTAACCAGCTGCTGGCAGTAGCTTTATATTTACTGCACAGACAACGTCTGGGCAAGAAACATAATAAGCAATACTGTACTTTTTCATTTTAAAATATTCTTTTAACCCTCTTAACCTGAAGCAGTTTTGGGGTGTTTTTTTTTCACATTGTACTCACTGGGGGCTCATTTTCAACTGAAATATGAAGCCCTGAACCTTTCTGGAGAAAGCCCAACCATGGCTTGAAGTAGAAACAACTTACACATGTTTCTTTTTGTGTTGTATGTCACAGTTATAATGACATAAATGAAAAAATAAAGCTGAATTTCTTTTTTTCTTTTACAAAAAATGAAAAAATGTGGAATCTAGTGCCTATAGAGGTTACCAATACTGCTATATGACTACATATTCTCTATATTTTACTGTTTACAGTTTTAATTTGTTAAAATAACACAGCCTGCAGCTCAGCCAAAGACTCCCTGAACCAATACTGTTGGTCACAGCTGAGTCTCTAATTACTTCACAGTTGTGACGAGGAGTGCACTTTTTTTTTTTCAACATGACATGGTTAACATTTTAATTTTCGACAAACTTTTAAATGTGATTAAAGTGATTTTGATGAAACATCCCATTTTTAGGTTTAGATTTCAGTAATTCTCTTGACATGATTTGCTCGAGGACAGGTGGAAAGTTGCAATTCTGGTGATTCTTTCCTATTTTATAGTTTCTGTCTCTGATAAATGATGTCATTTTGGCTTTATAAAAAAAAAGTGATAGCATGCCTTTTAAACCTGTCGGCAGGTTTTGGGGTTCAGAGGGTTAATGTGCACATCTGTGTATGTATTTACCAAAGTCGCTGGTACACACAGCCATGAGCACCTCTTCGTCTGAGCAGGGTTTGCAGGTGACTGAAACAAAAAACATAAAAATGACAAATTATTTGAACATAAAAACATAAAAGCTCTTATTTCAAAGACCCATTTCATCTTCCCTTGTTAGTTTGTGTATTATCCTATAAATTGGTTCACATTGTCTGTTGTTCTGGCTTTAAATGTGTTGCTTTGTGTTTTTTTTCCTTCAAAAATCGAGAGTATATGGTGAGTAAGAAACAGCAGGTGAGGGAAGAGACTTGAATCAGAGTATTAGCCCTTGACCCTGTCAGCTACAAAAACAGCCATAAAGCTTCCAGACACTCAGACAGGGAACTCCACTGGAAAGACTTTCTTCTCTGTCTACACTTTACCTATATGGGTGGGCTATACCCCAAACCCCCCTGCGTTGAGAAGCAGGCAGGTCTGTTCTTGATTGACAGCTGAGAGACGATGGGTTGACCTTTGTGCTTGACCCGAACAAGACCTTTTGATTGGCCTGCTTGTTTTCATACGTCTGGCTGACACCGGGGGAGGAGGGAGGTGAGGAAGTGGGGGAGGAGGGTGTCAGAAAGCGGCTGAGATGAAGAAAGTGTGAAACGGTAACGTGGCCTTTTCTTTCTTTTCTTTTTTTTCAGTCTGTCACCCTCACTTCTTGTCAGTGAACTGTGTCAGGCAACGAGGAGCTTAACAGACCATTTTAGCCAATTACCAGGAGGCTGTGGACGATTGAAACTGAAATTTACTAGAAACAGTTAACAGTGAACATTGAATCTTTTTTCAGTGGAAACAATGACCCTGTGACCTGGAAGTGTTTTGTTTGTTGGTGCATTTAAGCGCACAAACAACTAAATGTTGTTTACTGGAGAGCAGCGATTTCACTACAATGCCAGTTTGAAATGTTGTCCTTCAAACCGTTTCTAGCTCATCATTTAAAATCTAGATATAATTTTCCAACAACGCGTGGCTACAATTGGGTTTAAGCATCACCTGATTGCACCAAAAGCAACATATTCCCAGCTCACAACTTCAACATGACGCAATAATTACTTTAAATTTTGGAAATCACATGAGATTTGTGCAAAGAGAGAGAGCTAAAGTTTCAAATATACTGCGTGGTAAAAACTTGTAAGTGATCAATAAAAGTAAATACAGTGATTTAAATGTATAAAAACTAGCAGAAGGCTGAAGAATGTACTCAGTATCAGTGTTTATACAGAAAATCAACCTCTCTAGTGGAACAACTTTCCTTCCTAATGCAAATTACATAATAGAATACAATCAAAATGGCTGTTACCTAGACCAGGGTGCAGGTATGGGTACATGTGCGCCCCCGGCCCCTGGCTGGGCACCAGCTCATACTGGAAAGCCGTGATCCTCCGGCTGATGTCTGCCTGCGGGATGGCCTCCACAAAGAGAGCCCCCTCTGCCAGGCTGAAGCAGTGAACCGCCGCCTGGTCCTCATCCGCCAGCAGCAGCCTCAGATCCCCTGCATGCTCCAGGTACACGTGAGAACCCTGAACAAGCACAAAGATTTCTGATCAGAACTACTGCGATTCACCCAAACTCTAGATACACCGGAGCCAAAGCTCTACCTGGGAGTAAGTCCGGGGCTTGATGCACACATGGAGGCCCGACACGCGTCCTGACGAAGGCTCTACGTTGGGTCTCAGGTTGACGATGATGGCACCGGTGGGGTAGAGCCACTCCAGAGACCCCTGAGAGCAGCGGAGGTAGACCTGCTCCACGTCTCTGCGGTGAGACTCGTGGCTCAAACCGCTGCAGAGGAGAAAACAGACTTTTAAAAAGGCAAATAGAGAGGAGGAAATAAAACCACCAACATGACCGATATGAGGAGAATATAAAACACTCCTGAACACAGAGTTAAAGACACATACAGAGGGGGTTTAATGACACTCGTTAACTCTGGCAGCTGTCCCAAAGCCAATCCTTCACTTGTCTCTGATGTGCATAAAACTACCTCAACACCAGGAACTGATTAAGCAGTTAGAAGATTTGAGTAAACTTTACAACACAGAGTGCAAAGTACAGGCTTTCTTTTTTTTTATGACTTGGGGACTTGGAGGAGCGATCAAAGGCACCATGTGGCTGTATTTACTTAAGATTAGGAGCTGGAGCAGAGACATTCCTGTGATCAGAAATACATTGGTAAAAATCCTACAGGGGGCATTTAGTAGATGGAGTACTCTGGCAAAAACAAGTAAAGCATCACTCTTGTTCACGGATGATCTGTTGTTTTCTGAGTCATTTTCCTTTCTGAGAACAGTGACTGTTAAAAGATTCCGATGAATGCAACGTGGATTAATAATCAGATGTGACGTCAGTGCATTTCTCGATATTAACCACAAGTAAAAGCGCAATGCGGTCACACTCATCCCTGAACTTTCTTTCTAACTCATTTTCCGCTGACCTTCCAGCGCCCTTCCTGAGGATACCGTAGAATCTTAATTATACATGTGTGCGTGTAATTACTCCTTTGAGCCTGCACAGAATCCAGAGTAATGGACAACAGAAGCGGTTCAAAGGCGCAGCTTCTCTTTCACCAGTAAAAGCGACTCTTTCGGCAAATCCGTGGATTGAAGTCAAACGCACGGATCACTTCAAACACAGTCACACGTTTACTTTCGCACTTCTTTAACAAAATGATCCCCAACGTTCCTGAATGAACTGTGTGTTGCTTCTGTGAAATCAGCCTGCGATTCTAAACACAAACTGGCCAGGAATCCTCCATCCTCACCTTCCTCGCCAGCTACACTGGTCGCTGGAGTACTGCGCCACCGCCCGACACAGGAGCACAGCTGTGATCCACTGCGCAGCCCACGGCCGGAGCATGGTGGCCCGTCCGCCCCGGCGGTCACCGGATCCCGCACACCAGACCACACCAACACCGCAACACCAGCCAGCCAGCCAGCCAGCCGCCCGCTCCGCAGCTCCCGGTTTAAAAATATATAAGTATCCCCAAATGCGCCGCTGAGAGCGCGCAGGCTACATGTTCGGGTTCAGCCGTGGCAAAGGCTGCGTCCGACGGAGACAAACATCCTGAGGAGGAGTGCGCAGAAGGAGCAGAGTGCGCCCAGCAGCAGGACAAGAGGGAGACTGTTTGACAAACTTTCGCCGTGTGCGCTCCGCCGCGCGTCAGCGGGGACGCGTGCCAGCAGCTGACTGCGCTTGAGTGACACGCGAACGCTCGCTCCAAAAACCACTCCCACAGACCCACTGGAGAGATACGAGCACACGGAGCTCCCAGTTCAACAAACAAACAGCAGAAAGCCTGGACGCGGAATAAAGTGGTGCACTGTAAAAGAAAAAGTAAAAATAATTAAATAAGAAAGGTGAAAATCTGGCAGTGAGGGCGCCTGAAAAGACATGTTGAAGAATAATGGAAAGCTGTCATGTTCAGAAACTGTAAATACATCAAGAAAGACATGGTGAATATGTCAAGTACCTGTAAGATTATGAGAACTGTTTGTGGATGTTTTTTTAAAACAGTAAAAACTGTTTGGTCACACATTGTTCAAGAACAAATGACTTAAAAAAAAATCTAAAATACTGATTTTCAATGTAGCTATGTGTACAGTTCTGGCAAAAATTTATTTATTTATTTATTTTTTTTAATGAAGAGTCCACATGTAAATAATGTTTTTTTTTCATTTCCTGTAAGAAACCAGGAAATGTATGTAAAGTAACAGGCAAACAATATTTACAATTATTCATCCTTAATATACATATTTGTTCTTTCAAACAAGTGTCAATATCTGTAAAATATTGATTTTTTTTTTTTGCTGATTTAAGGTATAGTTATATATATATTAAAAAAAAAAATCTATCTGTAATCTAACAACCATGGCAAATTCTGTAAAGTAACAGTTAAAATATTTACCATCTTCCAGTTCTTGATATGCTATTTTTTTTATATTTCACATCAAATATCTGTAAAACTGTGATATTTTTTGCTGATTTAAATACAGTAAAAAGAAGATCATTAAAGTCGAATGTTGTAAAAAAAAAAAAAAAAAAAAAAAAAGATGTGGATGCAATTTACATTTAAAAAAAACTACATTTTATTAAATTTTTTACATTTATATATATATTGCATTTTTTACAGTGTGGCTTCCCGGTGCTGAGCCTGCAGTGAGCAGTCAGGTCACATTTTGACTCGTAAATAATTAAAAACAACCAAGAATTTAAAAAAAAAAAAAAACGCATCAGCAAGTGTGTGAGCACTAAATAAGTGACGTTTAAGTGAAAACAAACGTGTAAAATCTGCAAACAGAAACACAGTAGTCGTGAATAAAAAGTGTCAAGTCTGAATCTGTTTCTCAAATACTACTACTAATAATAATTAAATAATGAAATGGACCTGTTCAGCACCATGTCTGAGTCCAGCAGGTCCCCTTATAGTGTCAGCGTGACTGTTGGCTTCACAAACACATGGATCACATCATCACCGTGAAGATCAGATCCGCATGCAGCTCTGGACCAGCAGCACCCCCCAAAAACCCTCTGGCTCAGCCCCTCCCTGCTGCTCAGCTCTGTTCGTTCAGGTCCACTCAGAACCGCTGCAGGACTAATTTAACACAAGTGTGACTTAGTGGTCTGTCGCCAGTTTTAATTGTGTCTAATATTCCTGCGCCACTGCTCTGACGGCGGTTTCCTGAGCCTGCTGGAAAAAGAACAGAAAGAAAGAAAAAGAAAAAAGGGCCCCTGAACGCAACACAAAGTCACACATGTGCTCTAAACGCGTGTTTGGAAGTCGGGCGGTTTTCCCGTGAGAACACCAGAACCGAGCGCATGGTACTGACTCGTCACATTCCCCCGGACGGCCTGAGCAAGCTAACGCACGTCGACAAAATACTGGAACAAAGTCACACACACACACACACACACACACACACACACACACACACAGCTGCTCTTATAAGAAGCATGTGTGTTGTGCAAGTTGGACGGTATAAATGAAATAACCTCATTTCTTAACTGATTGTTATTCATGATAATAAAAGGTTTATTAACTATTAATAACACATTTAATCATGTTTTGTGGCCTAAGACGTCAATTAGAACAGCTTTTTGGTCACCAGGTTGACAATTATTAGTTGTTTTTTTTCTTAAACAAACATTTTTAAGAAACACCTCAACATCTACTTATGTTTCATGGCTTTTGGTTGATCTTAATGGTCCTAATATTGAAATTTTTTTTTTCAATTTCAGAAATTGATCTTGGCTGTTTGAGTATTTTATACAGTTTTATATAGTTTTCATTTGCAATAACAGATAACTCCATTTTTGTAGATTTTCAGAAAAGTTTTTTGTTGTTTGCTTGAGAGAATATCAATCAAACTGAAGATGAGTTGATTTGACTCAGTAGAAATGACAAAAACAGAGATAACTTAGGTTTGATTGATGTTGTCTCAGGTAGACGATGGAAAAGTGGATTTTCTGAAGGTTTGTGAAGATGGAGTTATCTGTTTTTGCAAATGACACAATCACGTTAGTTTAAAAGTGCTGTACTGATAAATTAGATGAGGTTTGATTGAACTTCTTCGTATTCTGTACAAATACTATACAACTATAACGCTTTCTTTTACTCATATCACTGTTTTTCTTTGTATTTTCTAATTGATTACATTTTATCTGAACCTCATTATTTATAGCTGGGTTTCGATTTCTTTAAAGGATCTTTATTTATTTTATTGAGCTGAATAGTTTCATCTGAGTTTCCTCATAAAAAGCACCAGAGAAGAGGGACTGGGCTACGATGTATTTATTAACCAACATTAGTTCTTATGAATGCTTTATGAGTCACCTATAAACCATGATTTATAGGTTACTGATGTGGAAGTGGTGCCACGCCACACACAAAATATAATACACAGGAAAGGAAAAAAGGCAGGAGAAAAAAAAAATGTGTCTGTTAAAAACATCTCCTCTGGTCCTTGGGTTTGAAATAGATGTAGTTTCTGTATAAACACTGGGCTGCAGAGGGAGTTAAGTTGAATCCAGTCCCGTCACCACAGCAGAGCCTCACAGTGCTGATGTGCAGCTTGACCTCAGATGCTCCTTCACCGTGTTTACAGAGCAGCACAGCCTCTGACCTTCTGTCTGATCCTCCTGCCGTCACCTGGATCTTCTCAAGCCGCCTGACAGCAGGAACGTTCTGTCTGTCTGCACACTGAGCCCTGCACACATTCCTCTATCTCCCATTTCAACCTGCGTGACCTTTATTTCCTCTCGCTTTTAAAGAAATCTTTATTTACCCACGAGCCGGTTCAACAGCTCCACCGAGTCTGCAGCCAGGCTGAGCGCCTTGCTCGAGGAAACGGGAGAACATCTCATACCACTGAAGTAGCGCCTCATGTTTCCCTGCAAAGGAACAGAGCCGAGAGAGAAACGGAGGGAAAAACAACAACAACAACAACAACAACAACAACAAAAAGCAGTGAAAATCTGGCAGCAAGGGTGCCAAAAAATATGTGTTTTTTTTCTTTTTTTTCTGGCTTGTTTTTGTTTTTTTTTAAAGTATGGACTAATATACTGTTCAAAAAACTTTAAATAAATAAACAATGTACAAATAACATATTACAAAAAAAATAAATGACAATTTTTACCTTTTTTTTTTCATTTAACATTATTCAAGTTTGTTTTTCAAATAACAGCACACATCTATGAAATGTTTTTTTTGTTGTCGCAGATTTACCATTTCTCTATTCTCAACATATATTTTTTGGTCACTTTTTGAACTTAAAAATAGCAAAAAGTATTTAAAAGAGTGTAATTTTATAGTCAAACATTATAAAGGACCAAATTACCATTTTTAATAAATACAGAATTTTACAGTTTTGGACTTTGTTTTTTGTTTATTTTATCTGTTTATGTTTTTCTTTTAAAGAAAACGTGTAAATGAATTCTTTATGCTGAAGCATCACTTCATATTTAACTGGACGGGCAGTGAGCAGTGACAGAATGACCAACTAGCTGCATGAAGCAGAAATATCAGGTCTATTGTTATTGCTGTTTAGGTTGACTGAGAACTTTCTTAACTTCAATAAAAATCCCACATGAGGCCGAAAATAATGAAGAAACACAACAGTTCTTTTTGTGAGCTGCTCTTCTACTTCCACTACTATGATTTAAATGGGCCTCAGGTGGTGAAGTGGGTTCTCAGCCCATCACAGGGTTGGTGGTTTAACCCCCGTTCCCTCCTGTCCAAGTGCCCTTTGGCAGGATACCAAACACCGAGCTGCTCCCTATAGCAGGCCAGCGCCCTGCACGGCAGCTCCACCGCCATCAGTGTGTGTGCGTGTGCATAAGAAACACATTGTAAAGCGCTTTGGAGCCACTGAGGTAATAAAAGCGGCGTATAAGAGCGGACCATTTACCATTCAAATATAGTCGAACTACTAAATCAAGTGAATTCTCTGCAGATGTGGAGAAGGCAGCTCCAGCTACTCTGCTGGAAATATTACCTTCAATGGAGCACGTGTGGATTCACGTTCTGCTTTTTTGATAAAAAGCTGCTTCAACAAGACACCGTTTCATCAAACTTAGAACATTCTAACTGGACCGCGTTGTCTTTCTGCTTTGGGGGAAAAAAAACTGTTATATTTCTATAAACTAATAACAACTGTATTGATAAATATAAACTGTAAAATAAAGCCTCTGAAAACAGTGACCAGGGAATTGTTTTAGTGAAACATTTGCATTCAGGGAATTGAACATTAAAATGATTAGTTCATAAAAAAAACTAAAACAACAACAAAAACCGAGCAGGGTTGAAATACTGCTCAATACAAATCTTCTGTAACGCTCCATATGTTCAGTGCGGTACGATGCTAGCTCAGAGGTTGTTTCACTAAATGAAGGGGGTTTTAAAATCAGGAGCAGGTACATTGTTTAAAAAGGGAAAAAAAAGTTTAAAAAATCCTCAAAGATTCTGAAACTCTGGCAGCAATGATGCCAGAAAAAATAGATTTAAAAAAAAGTGTGAAAATAACAGCAAATATCTACAAAATTACAGAAAAAAACTAAGTTCTCTGCTAATTTGAAGAGAGGAAAACAGTGTGACTAATGTGAAAAAACAAATTGCTATTTGTAAAAATACAGATTTTTCATGCAAGCGTTAGAAACCGTTTTGTTATTTTTACTGTCAGTGTGTGAATTCCATCCATCCATTGTCCATACACCGCCTAATCCTCACTAGGGTTGTGGAGCACACTCACATTCACACCTACAGACAATCTAGAATGGTTTTGGATCTTGTAGGAGAACCCGGAGAGAACCCACGCTGCACGGGGAGAACATGCAAACTCCACGCAGAAAGATCCCGGGTGTCCTCACCGGGACGCGAACTGGCGACCTTCTTACTGTGAGGCAACAGTGCTAACCACTGATCCACCGTGCAGCCTGATGTGTGAATTCATTCTTCTTTTGTTACTGGTTATTCTTCTCTATGTTACTGGTACGTATTTAGTTAAAGTTTAAAAAATCTTTCTGTGTAAATATCTCATGTTATGTTTCCATAGAGATGGCGGCGTACATAGATGCAGCGGCCCCTTCAGGAGACAGCGAGAGTGAAAGTTCTGAGTGTCTTGGCTATCTCAGACACTCATTCTGCAAAACCTTACAGCCGAAAGACTTTGCTGAACATCAGAGCAATGAACGTCGCTAAAATTGCGGCGCTCGGATGTGATGTGGACATACTACACCAACATGGAGTCTGATCGGAGAGACTACGCCGGCAGTTACCCGAGAGAGAAGGAAGCGGCATGAACGTAAACAAAGGAGGAGGAAGAGATCCAGGATCCATGCTAGGCTAAAGGCTAAACCCTCCAGACCAACAGGACCGTCCTCCTACACTCCAATGTCCGCTCCCTCCACAACAAGCTGGACGTTTGCTGAGAGAAACCTGCACAGAGTGGAAACACTGCTGTGTGTTTGCTTTAAACAGAAACATGGCTCCATGACAACATCCCAGACGGACATACAGCTGGAGGAGATGACATCGTTCCGGGTGGACAGACAGACAGACAGCTAGCTCTGAACTTGTCCAGAGGAGCAGGACCCTGAACACTATCAGGGACTCCTCCCATCCTCTCCATAAACCGTTTCAACTGCTGCCATCAGGCAAACGTCTCCGGAGCATTAAACGAAGAATCTCCAGACTGATCAACAGCTTCAACAGCTTCATTCCACAAGCTGACAGAATGCTGAACTGCTGGTCCAGATATGCAAACACTTCTTTATTTAATTGCTTTTAGTTTTTGGATCCTGAAGAAACACTCTCTCATCTTGTTTCTGTTGTATGTTCAGCAAAATGACAATAAACTGGATTTGATCTGATGTAACAACGTGGACACCTGCAGCCTATATATGTACAACATGTGTTTTCTTTTTCAAGTTAGGGGGTGTGGCTTATATTCAGGTGTGCTCAATAGTCCAGAATTTAAGTTGTTGAAAAAAAATTGCAGTTAAAACTGTTGACAAATACTCATTGTTTTACAGGGTAAATAGCAGAAGGGGAGGAGAGAGCAGCTAAAATGGTGTCCAGTGGCAACCCTACACCTGCAATCTACATCTAGTGAATTAAACTACATCAAACTTCATATTTCACACTTAAAAATTACAGACAGCGAGAATTCTGTTGAAGAAATTTTAGTTTAGGCTTCAATGAAGTCGCTCAATAACTAGTTTACACCATTAGTTGTTTTTTTTTAAACAAATATTACACATTTCTGAGGGAGGCAGAATAGTTTCTATATGGTAAAACAGGTGCAAAGAATTCACAATAAGAGGCGTTCTTTGGTGTTTCGGTGCATCTTTGCCCCGTCGTGTGAATCACCATCGACACACACATCTGACTTGTTGAAACAAAGGAATGTGCAGAGTTCCAGGTGAACGAAAAAGCCTCCAGACCTCCGTGACCTCTCCTCACTCCAACACACCCCACTCTTATCTCTCCGTCTTATCAGTCACACCGCCAGAGACTGTGCAGCTCAGTGTGTGTGTGTGTGTGTGTGTGTGTGTGTATTAGTTCTGCACACGCGCGGGTTTATTTGAGCAGCGAGGGCGAGCGGGCTGCAGGTCAGGGTCATTCATTGTGCCCGTGTGTGTGTGTGTGTGTTATCAGGCCCGATGTCTGCAGAGAGACGGAGTGTAAACACCGAGTAAAGCTCTGTTTACTCTCGTTCTGAGCCTCTTTCATGGATCCTCCATTAGAGCTCACTCTGATCATCTACCAAGTGCTTTATCACGAGGGCAGAGTGGGGAAAGGAGACAGGATGTATTTAGACAGATCGTGGTCTTACTTAAACAACTCGCTCTGGTTTGCTACATTCTAACATATATGGCGTCCATTCATCCAAAGGCTTATAGCTTCATGCACTCTGAGTGAGTGGCTGCAGTCGGAAGCAGAGATGTTGAGCCTCAGTTGTGGCTTTTTTTTCGGTTCAGGATCATTTGTAATCACAATGACAATAATGGTTGGTTTCAGTGCTACTGCACAACATCATCTCTCTGAGGAAAACACTTGGTTGTTGAAGTGTTTGTGTGTAGATGGAGACTACGTGCTAAAGAGGATGTGATATTTTTCCATATGTGGGTGGCAGAGGAATGAAGCTGTCACCTCAAACCTGTGTTGGAATATATTATTTTCTAACAGCACTGCTAGCTTAACACACACATTGACGCCATTTAATGTGAACTAATGAATGAGTTGTGCTGATCTGAAGTAAAGGGAAAGAAGGATTCAAGCATCAGGCCCTGAAGGACTGAACCCATGAAGGTTACGTCAGGTCAGATAGAAGGAATACTGCTATACATTCATACACACACATCCGCTCTCACCCCCACACACACACTCACACACACACCAGAACACAGCATGGTGTTGCTCTGATAAAGATGTCATATGAAACTGACCACACTGGTACACATCTACTACTGCTTTGATGTAGTTGTCCATGTACTGACACACTAACCTCCCTAAGAAGTGACAGCTGTAGCACAACGACGAATAAAGAAAAAGTACTGACAGTCAGAGAGCGGTAAATATTGGTAGGGAAGGTTCTTTTTACAGGGTGTGGTTGCTGAGGATTGGATGAATCGTGTGTCAGTCGTGTGTCAAGAGATATGGACATATCTGTGCACCTACGAAGGGAGAGCTAAATCTAAACCGCAGCTCTCCCCAACCATGTAGCCAATCACGTTGCACTATTTGAGTTAAACGTGTGTGTTCACTAGCCAGTCACATTGCACTATACTGACTAAACTCCATCCACTACTGGGGAAGCTGGTTACAGATTAACAGCTTGCTGCCTGTGATTTTCTGAACCAGTGCTGGATCCTTGATCAAGTAAAATATCCCATTATTACACTGTAGAATAAACAGTAAATGAGAGAAGTTGTTTGTCTTCTATCTCAAAAAACCAACACGCCTCAGCACCTGTCTCCACTGAATCAACCTTTGCTATGTATGTAACCCTAAATCACATCCAAACTTCTAATAGTGTTTCTGTGCGCTCACACCCCTGTGCAACTGTACACTCAGCTTGTGATAACAAACAGAGGTTGTGAAAACAAAACTTTGGCAGAGAGGAGGGCCTTTTTTCTTTTTTTCTTTTTTAACCATCATTGCCATTTTCTTTTAAACTGCTGTGGGCAGATTTACAGTAAGGCGGACCACCTCGCCGACCCAGGAAACACTGAGGGGGAGAGTTTGCGGGGAAAGGTCTGTTTACCTTTGGGCTGAAAAACTCCTCACTCTGTGAGGTAAAATAAACTTGTTTTATGTGTTTATGTATCAGAACTGCACCCTCTTAAAGAGGTTATTGTTCTTTAGATTTCATAAGAGACCCAGGGAAAGGAAAACAAATGTGTGCAGAATCCATGTTTGTACATTTGTAGCAGATGTGTGTGTATCAGATTTTACACGGTTGCATCAGAGGAGGCTGTTAAGAAATCTGGTCATGACACATCGTAGCCTTTGTAAGTCGAACCTTCTGTGAGGAGACTTCCTCCAACTTCAACACATGTTCAAACAGGCAGGCTGGCAAACATCAATCTCAGTCCACACAGGATTAGAAAACAACCACAGTTTATTCCTCCAGTGGTCAACACTGGTGATGGTCAAGATAAATAGCTACTGTACAGTAAAACATAAAGGACCCACCTTCTGTAATTTAAAACATCAGTTCATGACTTCTCGCTTGCCATCTCTTTCAACTCTATTTCTAAAAGATATAGTTTAGCATTTTGGGAAATATGTACATTCCGGTTTTTGCCAATAAATAAATGAGAAAGTCAGAATCACTCTCGTATCTGTGCACTAGATATGAAGGTGCAGCCAGTTAGCTTAGCTTAGCATAAAGACTAGAAAGAGCAGGAAACAGCTGGTGTGAAATGAAATGAAATGAAAAATACTTTATTTATCCCAGAAGGGAAATTCAATGTGGCTGAGGTAACAACATAAAAACATGTTACGTATAAAAAAGAAAAAAAAAATCTGTGTCTGACTAGAATATCGGCAGACACATGAAGCCTTTGATGGGTTTGATTCGTCCGGTTTGTTACGTATGAAACTCTGGAAGTCTGAAACGCGACTGTCACTGATAACCTGCAGTATCAATGTGGAAATGTCATTCAATAGCTGATATTTTATCTATGATGTGCTTAAATAAAGACATTTAGACATGTTATCAAGGAAAAAAACAACTTTCGTCGTCGTTAAACAAACTACATATAAGCCTCAGTGGTGCTGACAGGTTTCTGCTGTTGCTGGTTTCATGCTAAACTGAACTAAATATCTCCTGGCTGTAGCTTCATATCTAATATATGAGACCTTTTATTAACTGTGGGACTGGAATCAATCTTCACATCTAACTCTCACTAAGAAAGCGGATAAGCGTGTTTCCGCAAAATGTGGAATTCTTCCTCTAAGCTTCTCTGAAAACAGCCAACTGCAACAACCTCAGTGATGTGGTTAAAGAGGGAGGCAGAGAAATCAGAAATCAGATCTGGGATGTGCTGCTGCGCCTTTATCAACCGTTCCATCAAATTTGCCAAGTAAAACTATGACCGCTTGAAAGTCTTCACCCTCTTTGCACGTGTAAAAAAGCCCTTTTTATACTTCAAACACATTCTAAGCGTCTCTTTCCCCTCGTCTTGTTATTGTCCTCCACTCCGTTCCAGTGTTCGCTCTTGCCCCGTTATTACCTGCCGTCTCTCAGCTTGTGTATATGTGTTAGTAATCCTCTGCATTCCTCTGAGTGTTGAACCTGCAGGGCTCCATCCCTCTGAGCGCTCAGTTGAAATGGTAGAAATGGATTCCCTCTTTCAGCTGCAAAGAGTTGAGGTTTTCCTCCAGAACGCCTCCTGTCATGTCCTAAGAATGACAAATTAAAAAAAAAAAAAAAAACAACATGTGAGGAACATCAGAAAACATGGTTTAAGGCAAAAACAACAACAAAACAACTTACATAAGAATCACTACAAATTGCCCTACTGGCTGAACTGGCAGACTTTTCTGCTGTGTTTTTTTTTTCTGTGTTGAGCTTCAGCCAAAGGTTATAGTCAGACTCACCTACAGTAAACCAGGTTTACACATATCCTATGAGAAAACTTTGAATATATTTGTTGATTACTTGACATCTGGGTGTAAAACTTGTGTGATTGAGTCCAGGTGTTTATGTGAGTCCTATAGAACAAGAGAGAGCATGATTGAGTCCAGGTCTCCTTGTCCTCTGACTCTGATTACCTCTCCCAATTCCCATAATTGAGCAATTAGCAGCCCCCTTAGGTGGGGTCATTCTAGATTTAAATCTGAATCTGCCCGGGTGATAAATAAGCAATTACTGATATAACTTCCAGAGCAGCTGTGAGTGTGTTATTACATATTAAACTAAAATGAATAAAAAAAACAGTACCATTGAGGCTCTGAACTGGCTGTGAGTACTTCCAGCACCGTGCAGCATAAAATGCAACTTAAACCGAATGGCGGCAAAAACACGACGTGTTTACACAAGCGTCATGTGATCAAAGATCAGGCTGCTGTCTCTGCCCATTTCCTGACAGCCTCCTCTGTGTTTGTGTGCGTTACGTCCTGTGCTGGACACACGCCCTTCATCATTATGTTGTTACCGTAGATTACAGACACGAGGGACGGACGGGTCAGAAACAGCAAACATGCGGCACACAAACGCGCTTTCTGCTCACCAGTTTAACACAGATGACGAAGGGGGCGGACGCCACTTTGTAGTGCAGAATTGGGATTTTTGGCTTCGGCCTTTCCTGGAGGGATATCAGCACAAAAGAGAGAGAGACCCACACCCTTTATAACTGCTGCTCCGTAATAACTTCATTCTATCACTCTTTGATCCTGGTTTCTGTACATTAATCACAACAAAAACCTGTTGTTGTGCTTGGTATCCACAGTGACCTCACCTTGGATTCCTCATATGTGTAGAAGCCTTTCTGGATCTTGTTCTCGTCCACGTCACAGAAGGCTTTGACCTAACGCAACAGAATGGCATTTGAATGCTGACGCGCTCTCAACATTTCGCAACTTCTTTGCTCTGCTTGGAGACAGAAAGCAGAACAATGCAGAATTTGGCTTGACAGCTGAACGTAACGTACTTTCTTCTGATTTGTCGGGCTCAGGCATCGGTACAGCTTTCGGCCCTGTTTCCCAGCGTTCCATATGGTGAAGGTCTCCCACTGGCTGAGGACTCTCTCCTGCAGGAAGTCCACTCGCAGCCTCCAAATAGTCTCCCTGCCAACAGAGAGGGTGCAGAGGAGAAGTGAGAGATGTGAAAGTCAAAATTAGGGACATTTATTAAACACCTAAAACCTCATCTTTGTGTATCAAAGTTACATATTTAGAGCTATTTCCCATGAAAAAATTCCCCTCCTGCCTAGATGTCACTACACACTGATGCTTCCGCTACCTGTATAACTACTCTGCCCAACGGTAAGCTGTAATTTTGGAGTAAATCAGGAAACGAATTCTGAACAATAATCATACAGAAAGTGACACCCTGTACATTGACAGGATTAGTTCCTCAGGTGTGTAGCGTATGAAACCTCAGAAGCCTGAATGCGTGTTTTTGAGACAATCATCGTTGCACTGCAGTGTGAAGATGGAGATACTCTTCCACGGCATTGACTGCTTGTTTTGCCTCTTACATGTCTTCTAGGTGTTAAGGTGAAAAACATCTCTTTACTTAGAATTCACTGCAGAAAAACAAGCTTAAATGAGCACGTTTTTTGTTTGTTTATGTGTACAGGCCCAACAAACACATAGAATCAACTTTATGCTTAAACATTTCTTGAAGCGACCATCGTCCATGAACATGATCTGTGATTCAACGCCATGCTCACTGTAACAAACTATATATTGGATAACAGAAAAAATCTGCAGGTTTTTAAACTTTCAGACAATCCTTGAACTGCTCGTTTGTGACAATTTTAACCTAAAATAAGTTTAAATTGGTGATATTTCATCAAAACCACTTTATTGCACTTTTCGTTTAAGCAGTTTGCTCTCACCAGATTCTATAAATTTATCTATTTTTTAAAAATCTGCGCGGGTTGACAAGCCATTAGTGAATCAGCTGCAAGCAAAAGTCACGTGACAAAAATTCAGGGATTTTTCAGCTGAACTGCAGGATGTGTAGAGCCTCTGTTTTTTCTAGTAATGGTAACACCTGTGGGCACTTGGAACAATGCTGTGCATGTTGAGTCCAGGTTTCTTCATTTTTGTAAAACAAATAGTCAAGACAATACTACTTTAGTTTCTTTTTTTTGTCTGTGTTCACAATTAATGGCACAATAACTTTGTTTTCCTATGCATAAGACATTTTGGAATTTTCTAGCCATGATTGCGCTGTTTCCATAAAGGTGCAGGACTTTATATTGCAGTAAAATTAAGTAAAAATGTGACAGGAGCATAAAACACAAGGGAACTGCTTGAGTTGAGAGAGTTAATATGTTGTACGTTACATTTAGTTTTTAACACTTGTTTATTTATACCATAACCGAAGCCTGCACCTTAAATTGTATTATGTGCAATGAAAATAATCTATTCTACTGTGTTCTTTGGTATTTATACTGTCCTCATGCCCTCAGCCCCTCCTCCTCCTCCTCCTGATCCTCGCACTCTGACACACACAGAGGCTCTGATGTTGAGTAATTATACAGACACATTCACAGGAAGTATTTCACTCGCATCTCTTGTTATGAGCTTCTTACTGTGCCTAGCTGTGGGCCTCTTATGGCAAACAAATCCAAATCCACCACCGTCGTGGAGTCCGGGTGGTCCCCAGATTCCTTCGCTATGCATTCTCCATACGGGCTTTGATTCAAAGGACATGGCAGCAACATGGCAGGGATTTACTATATACACACATCGAAGCCCTCCACTCACATTTATAAACACAGCCTTTCTGTGTTAGAAAGCTCCTCATCTCAGTTACTCTTTTAACCACTTTTTTAAAAAGACGCTTCTCACGTAACACGCAGGGCATCTACAACTATGTGCCAGACAGAAATAAGATGATGGTTTCATTCGACTAAAGAGAGGAAGTAAGTAGGCAGCGCATTTGAAGGGGTGACAAGTAGTGGGGGAGAGTGGAAAGCTTGAAATAGACCTCCGAAAATAGACGGACGGTAGATGAAGACAGAGAGGAGGATGATCGGTGAAGGAGTGCGTCAACAAGGGCAGATATACGAGCAGCGGAGAGGAAGCAAGGCAGGAGGGAAGGAAGGAAAGAGGAAAGGAGGGAGGGAAAACAGGAAAGAGGGGATGAAAGACAGGGAGGCGTTGGGGGAGGGAAGTCAGGAAAGCCCTTTTTCTTTGGTGTGTTTTACATTTAGAAGCACGCGCGCACACACACACACACACACACACACACACGCACACACACACACACACACACACCTGCAGACTCTACATGCTTCAGCGAAGGCAACAGCTGGAACGTCAGCTCTACACACAACATGTCAAACAGCTCCGCTCACGACAACATCCGACTCCCTCCCAACAGCGTCGGGCGGACACTGAACATTCCACACTGAGAAGAAAACAGGTTGAAATTCCTGTTTCATATGCTGGCAAAGTGGCTGGAATTCCAAAAACACGGTCTGAAAATCTCAGGGTTGTGTGCGCATATTTGTGTGTGTGAGAGCATCGAGCCCTGAGAAACTCCGGGATGCCGGTGGGCAGCTGTGAGTAGGTGGAGGATCAACGCAAGAATGCGCTTGTGAGTGCAGCTGAGTGGGAACGAGGGTGTACGGTGAGACTGACTCGGTTACAGAGTGAGTGGCGGCCTTCTCGTGGTAACGGTAGACCAGCAGGCACCGGTCGACCCTGGACAGACTCCCTCCTTGACGAAGACTCTGGTAGAAGAAGAGCAGATCCTCCGGGACTCCCTGGAGACAAAGAAGAAGTAATAGAGCATGATATGACTGCCTGAACAGATTATCATTGAGTCTGTCAGCTAATAATGGGGAGAACTACTGAAAAATATTAACGGAGCCTGCTGATGAGGAAAACTTTGCATTAGGTGCAGTGGTGGTCAGGTGACATTAGCCCCATATTGTGCCTCTTTTCAGCAAATGAATGAAAGTTTCACACATCCTCAGATTGTGTCTTCATTTCATCATGACTCTACGACTCCTGGCTGTATCCTGTTTTAAATGGACTGTTTCAGTGTCTGTAGCTTTAAAAGCTACTTAATTACCGCTGTCCATGGCTTCTTCAGGAAGAAGACTCTCTCTGTGCCTGATTAACAGCGCTGAGTAAAACAGTTAGTCAGTCCTATGACAGGATTCATACAGCAGCCGACACAGATGCAACTGAGTGTGAGACCAGGTCTTTCTATTGCTTCTAACTTTCTCTCTGAGTGATCGTTTTTCATGGAAAAATTTGCCAAACTCATAGAACAGTGGTGTGTCATGTATGTGGAGGTGTTGTCAGATCACATGGCAGTTATAAAAGCAGTAGTTTTCTGACAACAGAAACAGAAAATATGTAAATGAGGACAGCTTTCCTGGGAATTCTGCTGTATTAAAATGCAGTAGAGAGAAGCTAACAGATGGTCGCATTAAAACACAACGGGCGACATAAAAACACTGTAACCCACCCAGCTCTTGTTTATTTGTCTGTGTTAATGTTTCCACCATGCCTAAATGTCCCACAGCATTACAGTTTTAACACACCTTTGGCTGATGGAAACATGATCAAAGCTAATGATAACATTAGTCACATTAGCTGCACAATATCCTAATACTGAGAATTTTCTTGTTTCCGTGGAGACACTGCCAGCAATAATATTCCACTGAACCTTCAGCTCCTCAAATGCTGGTAGTGCATGAAGACTCTTATGTTTACTCTTGCAGCCAACAGTAAAACATTTGGTGTACTTGACTTGTAGCTGTGACATTTTAAAGGTTAGCAGAAGCAGCTCTACACAGTCAATAAACCTGACAGACTAGGTCTTAAGTAGAAGTAAACGCCTTCACATCTTGATGGCTTTCACTTTATACCAGTTTATTGCAACCACAAAACACAATAAAAATGGAGTTTTTCACCATATGGAAACTTTAAGAACGTATGGTCTACATTGTGACTTCACCAGAAATGATACAAAACGAGGCCGCACAACCGCTGACGGTCAGAGAAAAATAGAAAAATGAGCAAAGACAATGCAGAGAGTGGGAGGTTTAAAGTGTCGGCATGCTTTAACTGATGTGTTTGTTGGTTGGAAAGTGCTACATCTCAACCACCTTTACACTCATCGCTTTTTCTTCTTCACACCATCTATTCTGTCATTAGTTGTGTGGGTGAGTGCAACAATATAAACGGCTCTGAGGAGAGCACATCTGAAAGTGTGCACACCCGTCTTTATGAATGTCCCTACAGGGCGTCACTGATCGTAGGTGTCTGGTACAGCTATAAACACCTTTTTCCGTCAGAGGTGTTGAGACGACGCTTTACGCAAAGTAGTTCATTTCAGGTAAACTGACGCCTTCAGAGGTTTGTCTGGGGAACAGTTGGAGTGTGAACCCTCACCTTGCCTCCCTCATCAAACGGTCCAACCTTCAGGTACCATTTCCTTGAGCAGAACCACGTCGGCATGACGACTGTGGGCCCGTGAGAGGTATACGCCTAAAATACAAAAACAGGTAAGACTATAACACACAAACCTCTGACAAACATGTAGATCCATTAACCACGAGAATATAAGACATTTTGAAATGAGGTATAATATAATGTAATGTAGCCACCAAAAACACTGTCACCAACTACATCATAATCTTCCTAAATGCAGAATTTGTGACAGATGTGGAGTATTATATTGCAGTAAATTACAAGGGAGAACCTTACAAAGTGGCCAGGTTGTGTATATACAGTGTCATGTAAGCAAAACACTGCAACTCACACAAATTATGCATTTCAACATAAATTGTTAAACCATAGACATACTTATTTTTTAAATCTCATTCATAGAACTCAAGTTGTGCATCTCTTTTTATACGTCTCTTGCTCTATTTTAATTAAAAAGTCCATCTCTGCCTTTAGCCAAGTTCAGTTTTGTGTGTCTGGTGAAAACTCAAAAATTATATCTGACCTAAAAACAATGACAAATACAGGAGAAACCACCAAAAACGTGTTCGCATGTTCAACCACCAGAATACCTCTAATGAGCATTAAAGATGTTCTGGAGGCTCTTGGTGGTTAAACGTGCAGTCAGACATTTAAGCGTAACAGCCCAAAACCGTTGATTTATTGTGAATCTTTATTGGACCGACAGGTTTCTTCTGGATGGAAATAACACTTTGTTCCAATTCTCCAATAGGTTTTTTTGGAAACATATTCTCACCAGTTTTTCCTGTAAATGAGCGGCAGTTAAATAAAAGTCTGTAAAATTAGATGTAACTTTATTGTCACTGCGGAGTACAACTACCAAGACAACAAAATGTGAATGAATAATGAAGCCGATGACGCTACAGCAGGAACAGCGCACCTGAAAACAGAGTATGTTGTCATAGTAACACAACATAAAGACCATATCAGCCAGAACAGATCAGGATCTAGATGATTCCTCTGGGGAAAAATGTTATATTTGGCTTTAAGGGACAAGCAGTCAAATGAAGAAGGAGTGTGCTGTAGTGTATGTGTCATCCTGAAAACAAAACAGGTTAGAGTGCAGCCGCATGCGCTTCTTTACGGGATTGTGTGCTTCCTGGAGTGGAAGCTTCCATCTTCTCGCACATGATCTTTGACTAACGAGTTTGTTTTGGCCTCTCGTTCTCTCTCTGACCGCAAACTCTTTAATACATCGGGACCACATTATGGCCTCGTTCCACCGGTGCCCGGCCCCTTCTTCTGCCCCTCCACCCCTTCTTGTTGCTCTGTGTGTTTTGTAACAGTATCGAATCTGAGGGTCATTCCAGGCAGATCTACTTTTCCCTCCAACCACATCGCTGCGTTTCACACACTGTGCAGATGTGTGCGCGTGCATGCGACTGTTTTTGGTTAAAGTGTAACGCTCCTGCATGACAGAAATGCATCACAGATGATGAGGAAAATTGTGCAAAACATCTGGATTCAGCTAGTCGAGCAGCTGGACAGAATCTACTCAGTGTGTGTGTGTGTGGTTGTGTCCACCTACGTACATCTATTCACCCTTCTGTTGTAATATTGCAACATTTCGCAGATGTAATCTGTGGCCAAAAGCATGAATAAGAGGAATAAGAATGAGTTCTGGGAAAAAACAAGGGACAGGGAAAGATGAATGTGTGTGGATGTGAGCAGTCGGAGGGGTAGGGAAGGTTTTGGATAACCATAACTAATGCTCTGCAGATGAGCGCTCCAGAGAAACAATCAGCACCCTGTGAAAAACTCTTGTTGAAGACGGTTAGGTTCTGCTTCTTTACCCAGAAAGTGAAAGTAAGGGCAGATGAAGTGAAGAAAGAGAAGGGGAAGGAAAAGGAGTGGCTTTCGAGCCTGCAGAATCAATGTATGATCTCATTCTCATGCTCCGTGAAACCTAATATCATATAAATATCCTGGAATGTCTGCTAAGGAGTTATGCAGACTGTGTGAGTATTAAAATGTGTGTGTGTGTGCTAGAGAGAGCGAGTCCAGGTTGTCTTGTATCCTTGGTGACAGTGTGTTTTGTCAAGTCAGAAACAGCAGACTTCCATCTCTACGTAAACAGAAAATGCTTGCTGTGGTTTTACTTCTGTATCTCTGGCTCTCTTATCATCTCATGCAAAATGTGGCAGAAGTATGAACTGGAACAGATTTTTACACACCTTTTAGCAGGCCCTGAGATGCACAGTTGTTTCTTTTAAATTGGTCACTGTCTCTGTTGAAGAGGCAGGAAAGTCAGACGTTTTTGCAGAAGTGTGGCAAATATACTACGTCTGAAAGCCAAATGATTACAGGTTCTGTCTGGCAAGTCAACACTGGCTCAACGTTGATCTGCTGCAGGAAGCTGCATAGGTCCACTCTGAACCAAGAACCTTACCTATTTATAAACCTTCTACTGCCTCAATGTTGGCTAGTTTGCCCCATTTAGAATATTTAGGCTGGTTCTGAGCAGATGTTGGTGATGGACAAATTCTGCTTCAAGTATTCACATCCCTTTATATTGCAAACACATTACATCCCTGTCAAAATCTAGCATTGAGTTGAGGAACAGCATCAAACACGTTACAGCAGGAAGAGCACAGGCGTAAAGACTAAAATGATTGATTCTTCATTTTCAGGTTCAAATAGGAGTAGAAGTTACAAGAATGGATTTGTCCTTGTTGATGACGATGTCTGAGAGAACTGTACATTAAAAGGAGATGGACAGAGCACTTGTTGCTGTTGTCTTCTCAAAGTTTAATCAATCATTGTTGAGCTCCGCCCAGCAGATTTTCAGAGCAGCTCAGAACTACCCCACCTGAAATAAATACTTTTTCTTTCCCCCAAAAAAGGGCATAGAAAGAAGTTCTACAAGCTTTCTTTTGGTTAACATGAACAAAAACAGCCCACAAGTTCCTACAGGGCAAAACGACTTAAAACAACAGAAGCATCCCTAAATAACTCTCCTGACTTACGATTACACTTCTCCAACACTGAAAGACTGATGATAGGCATTTTTAAAATGTATCAGAGCCAATCCACACATTCTTCTTCTTTGTCAAAACCTGGCAACTGCATTTCCCACAGTGCAAATCAACCACAGACTCAGAGATTCAGGTGTACAGTACTCCTAGCAGCTGATGTAGCCTCGAGCTGCTAGCCTCATGCAGAGGCGAAGAGCACGTTACAGAGGTTTGTAAAGCTCACTTCATTCTAACTCCACTTTATTTCATCTTCTAGTCTTCAGCTCAGACCAACGTTGCCTCAAGCAACTTGGGGAAATTCATCAGGCTGTGTGCTGCTCCCTCCGGAGCCACAAAAGGCTTTACACAACTCTTGTCATGTATACAGTAGTTTTACCCAAGACTTGTAAACAGTGTGTTAAATTGCTGTTCTCCTTGAACGTTATTAGTAACACCAGGGTTTTTCCAACTATGAAGAGTCAAAATGACTGCTGAATTTGGCAGGACTCTGCAACATTTGGTCATGATGACCCACACTTGTTTCCTACCAGCCCACTATGTTGTTGCTCCAACGCTTTTGCTTTGAAGTGCAAAAAAAACAAAAAGGGCTGGCTGCCCTTGATAAGAGCAAACTAGAGTCCATTTATTTCACCGTGTGGCACAGGAAACTCTGACATCTGTTTTGAGCCATAAAGCAGTTTCTCATCACATCCAAATTGGTTTCCTTCACTGACGGAAAAGTAGAGTGCAGAGCTTCTATATTTTGGTAACAGGATTCATCTGTTACATGTATTTTAGTACTACTGATGCATGGTAACCTTTAGACAGTGGCGCACTACAATAAGCACCATAAATCTGAATGTCTGCTTGGAAGAGAAACACAGAAGGCTCCTCGTAGTTTTTTGTTTGCAAAATTACCTTTACCACTGCCAACACCACTATTTATTACCATAAGCAGACAGCTGGCAGCGTGACCCGTTTCCTCCACTGGGAGCGTGATGGACAGAAAGGTCAGGAGCGATGCTGCGTCCTCCCTCCAGTCATCGTCCACATTTCCGTGGAAAGTGCGGACAGCAGGTACGTATCCTGTTTCTATGTGACCTAGTAGCTGCCTGACACACGACCTCTCAGATTCACACAAACACACACGTTCATCGACATCAAAACACGCACGCTGTGCCGAGCTGTGCGTTTTTTTTTTTTTACCTGTGTGATGAGCTGGTCCTGAGAGAGTGTGTTTATCCAGCGAGTGTAACGCTCCGTAGATCCTTCCGGCACCCTCTGGACTCTACAGCCAATCAGCTATCATAAAAACACACATTTGCACCTTTAGGAGTTTATTATTTGCCTTTTGAGAACCATTAAAAACATGTGCAGTGATTAAAAAAGCAATAAAAGAAGCTTTTAAGTTTGTTTTTTGAAAGTTTAGCTGTCCAGAAAAACCAAGATCACCTGAGATGTTGGTCGTAAGCCTTCGGAATGAAGTCAAATTGTAAACAGTTTGCTTGATGAGAGTTTAAAAATTTGCATAGAACATTTATGATGGGAAATTCTCAATATTTTCTCACATTTTATGGTTCAAAAGATTTATCAATCAACCGAAACACTAATTTTTAGCATAGTCGACGACAAAAATAAATGTTTGTTGCAGTCCTCATCACATATGGCACCGTTTTTTTCATTGCAAATCCAAACTGTGTCATAACAGGTGGACCCTTATAGACATAGACAAGAAATCCTGCTGAAAAAAGAGATAAATGAGAAGTAAAGAAGGGCTACCATAGAGGTGAAAAATAAAACTGAAAAACAAGACAGAGGATCAGATTCCAAAACCATAAAAAATTACAGTCATAACAGAAAGGGGTCGGTTGTTTTTTCAGGACAGCAAGCCTGCTGTCTCCATGCTGTCTCCCTCACTTCCCTCACACACACGACCTCTAACCTCTGACCGGGCAGGCCACAAAAGGCATCAACACCGGATACTCACACTCTCGTGCATGCCAACTGCATGGAAGCACACACACACACGTACACATGTTCACTGACACAAACAACGTGAGTACTTTCTCATTCTAAGTGAAGGGTTTGTCAGAAAAAGAGAGAGAGAAAGGAAGAGAAAAGAAGGGAAGAAGAGGGTGAAAGCAGAGCACCAAAAGAGAGGGAAGGAAGTGAGCAAGCAGACAAGCGAGAACTTACAGTGTTTTGGTGGAGGACACATGCATCGTACTGCAGACGAACTCTTTGGGGCAACATCATGTCGTCCTAAAATTAAGAAAAATATCATTTCAAATGCACAAGTTGCATGAATTATAGCAGGCATTCAGCAACATGTGACAACACATGCATGCAGCACTGCTTGCAAAAAGTATTCACCCTCCTTGAAAGTTATAACTTCTAACTGCTTTTTAACATTAAATAATTGTCAATGTAATTTGGCCTTTTGACAAGAACTACAAATCAAGATTCCTGCATGTTAAAGTAAACACAGATTTGTACAAAGTAATGTCAATTCATTAAAGATGTTAAACATAAAACAAGTGATTGCTTAAGTATATAGTAGACCTACAAGTCTGTATTTAGTAGATTCCAGAAATAAGTGACTGAAATGTAACTAAAATACACAAGCTGCTGTTAAATCATCAGTTTTCAATCCTGTGATGACCGCAACAGCAAACCTCCTCGTTGGTCTTTGTGAGGAAACACTGTGAGCAATTTGGGGGATAAACCACCAGAAATGACTTTTATGGCTTAATTTTATGGCTTTTGTGGCGAAATTAAATGATTTTCTCTGTTTTATACACCACAGGTACTTTCATACCCAGTATTTGACAGGGCTGCAGTGGAAAACAGATCCTAGGATATTCTGATGATTAACATAATATTTAGCGTCGGAGAGGAACGGCTTTTGTTTGTGAACTGTTTGGGTTTTTTTTTTCTTCTTGTTGGCCGTAGTTACAGCACTGAGCCCTGCACTTCTCAATGCTGCATATTATCACATTTCTATTTGCAAAACTGCTCAAGGTCTGTCAGGTTGCACAGGGATTGTGAACGAACGGCCCTTTTAAAGTCCAACCAAAAATTCTCAATAACATTGAGGTCTGGGCTCTGACTTGGCAACTCCAAAACATTCCCCTTGTTGCCTTTAAACCACTTAGGTCGCTTTGGCTGTATGCTTCAGGTCACTGTCTTGCTGGAAATCAAAACTTCTCTCAAATCCCAGTTCTCTTGTAGACTGTATCAGGATTTCCTGATGACTTAGCTGCTTTGATTTAGCCCTCTGCCTTCACAAGCCTTCCAGGGTCTGCTGCCAATAAATATCCTCACATCATGATGCTGCCGCCACCATGCTTCACAGTGAGGATGATGATGTGCAGTGTTTGATGTCTGCCAAATACAATGTTTAATAATTTAATTTTGGTCTCCTAAGATCTTCTGGTGAACTCTAGCTGTGACATAATATGAACTGTTTTTCAAAAGTGGCTTTCTTTTTTTTTTTTTTTACTCTCCCATGAAGCTTGACGGGTCAAACCCAGGCCACAGCTGCAGTATTCCATCTCTCTCATCTCTTAGGTGAGTTACTTTATATCGTGAATACTTTTTCTGGGCCTTGTACATTGCCTTGAGAGAAACATGCATGTGCTTAGTTTCTTTTTTTTTTTTTACTCCTTTAATCTATTACAGTTGAGGAAAAAAGTTATCTTAGCATTGATAAAATCAACACCATACTTTAAAGTCTAATTCCACTTAAAAACTACATTCCTTTTAAGCCTGGTTTGTCTACTAAGACAAACAGATGTAAGACAGGAGGGAAGAATTTTAATGAACTCAAGTGCTTAAAAAGACATTTTTTGAATTAAAGCTAAATTTATGGTATGACAGATATGACACAGCAGGATATGAGCAACAGAACTGAAACAAATTTGAAAAACAAATTGAAGAAGTTGGTCGTGCTCTGAGAAAGCAATCTTTGAGTCACCGAGACTTTATCTGGGAACCGTCTGTCAGTAGAACACAGTTGAGTTGATATAATGTGGTTCGAGCAGCTAAGAAGCAGAACTAAACAGAAGTAGTCAGAGGTCACAAATTTATACGTTGTGGCCTTTTATTTGTAGTTTTGACAACTAAGCCTTCAGACAAGCAACTACAGACAAGCTGTCTGCCGCCGAACATAAAACACATACAGCATACTGTATATCAAACACGGCTCTGAGCTCATTAGCTTTGTGTTCTGACAGGTCTGTCAAACAGTCACTGAAATGCTGAGGCCTGTGTGTGAATGTGTGCGTAACGGGACAAACCAATATGGCTTAATAAGTTTTGACTCACTGCTGTATGTGTTATGAGAGATGTGGACAGTGAAATGAAGCATGCAAAGTCCACACACACACACTTACCGCATCCTGAAAGCACAAGTACTGTCCGCAGCTCTGAGATATTGCCTTATTCTTCGCATATCCCACTGAAAGGACAAGAGACATTGTGTGTTTTTGTTCAAATGTCATGCATTCATATACACCAACCATTTCCATTTGGATGTGTGCTTGCACTTACATTTAACTATCAAATGTGAACACACAGAAAATAGGAAAAGTGCATTAACATCTGACTAAAAGTTTCCTGTAGATTTTGGATTTACTTCTTTTCCCCTAAAAAAAAAAAAATCAACAAATTTGCAATTTACAGTTAACTTTTCTTCATGTATTTTTCTTTAATGTATGACAAAAAAAAGATCATTTTCCACTTTCACTTCTTCCCCTTTCTTTTAAACTCTACAAGACACTAAACAAACTTTAAAAACAGACAATATCCTTTGTGTGTGATCCAAGTTAACCATTTATCGGCCTGAACGATTCTAGGATTTGACATTGAGCATTTTTCTAATTATAGGTGTCAGTATTGTTTTGACCATTTCCTGATATGAAAATTTTATTTAAATATGTGGTAATTTGGTTCTGACACAGCTGCCTCTCTTTATCTGTAGTCACCATCTGTGGTGTTGAGCAATGTCCTACTCACAGCACTATCCTGTAGGTTACACAAATAACTCTGAAACATACATTTTAAAGTGCTATTTTAATAAAGGACTTTCATATGCTATTTTGAATTTTGACACCAACATTTTTATTTTTAATGCAAATGTATGTTGGTTTCAGATATATGTCACTAGTCTCGCTGATTATAAATAATCGGTATTGGCCCTGAAAAAATACTAAACACTTGACCAAAAAGGCGTCAGACACCATCGGAAAAAGCTGGATTTTTAGGAGCTCGAACACTTTAAGCATGTTTCACCGTTTTGCCAATTTTATGGGCATTTTTCCCAAACTAAACAACTGTCTGATCAGTTCCTTCCATTGGTCAGTTCTTTCACTGAGCCCATCACATTTCACATAATAAACAAAAATCAGGAGTTAAAGTTTAACAAGACACTCCATCGTCACTGATCAACAGTCTGAACACACTACTGACCTCCTCTGGGTTGGGGCGAGTTGTGACCAGAGACCACCAATGAGATGCCCCTCACCTTAAGCTTCTCCCTCCAACTCTCCACCACTTTTCTGGAGTCATCCTAAAGGACACACGGAGCTCACATTACGAGACAGATTACAGCTTCACATGTGTAAATATGCAATCAAACATACAGTGCTTGCGTCATCAAACACAGAGAGCTCCATGGATCCAGTGAAGTCTTGGTCTATTATGGCTTGTAGACACTCATCCAGCCAACATGATGCATTGTACACTGGCATGACGATACTCTGAGTAAACACACAGAGAGAGAAAGGTTACACTCAGTTCACTGATGCTTTGACAACCAGACAAACAGCAACCAACTAGAAATTGTGCAAACTGGAAGTCCAAGGGGGAAGTGAACTTGAAAATGTGTAAAAGTGCAACGGTGCCACTTCTTGAAGCCCTTATCAAAAAAGGCACCAAAAAAAAAAAATCACAAGTCAAAGAAATTACATTAAAAATTGCTGGTGTTTACATGGGACTGCAAGGTGGCGCAGTTGGTAGCACTGTTACCTCACAGCAAGAAGGTTGCCGGTTCGCGTCGGGATCTTTCTGCGTGGAGTTTGCATGTTCTCCCTGTGCAGTGTGGGTTCTCTCCGGGTTCTCCGGCTTCCTCCCACACAGTCCAAAAACCATGTTGAGGTTAATTGGTGATTCTAAATTGTCCATAGGTGTGAATGTGAGTGTGCTTGGTTGTCTGTCTCTAAGTGTAGCCCTGTGATAGACTGGTGACCTGTCCAGGGTGTCCCCTGCATTCACCCTGAGTCAGCTGGGATAGGCTCCAGCCACCCCGCGACCCTAGTGAGGATTAAGCGTTGAATAGATATTGGAGGGATGGATGGTGTTTACACGCACTCAACTGACTAAAACTAATGCAGTCAGGTACAACAGTCCTGCAACAGATTCTACCTCCTCAAAGGTTGTACTGTGATGTTTTTAATTAAAACCCTGAAAACTCATCTCTGTGTATCAAAGTTGCATACATGGATTTTTTTTTACATGACAATAATCCTTCAGTGCCAAGAAATGGCTTAAATGCAACTCTACACTGTTTCCTATGGAATATGGTAATATATGAAGTCCCTGCCGTTTTCTTCATCCACTGTGTGCTTGGGCTGCAGCGGGAGCACACCAGCTCACCTACAACTCTACTCAAGCAGAGGTGGTGTATTATTAGAGTAACTTAGCCATGCATGTTCACATTGGAAACAATACAAAGGAAAAAGTAATGTGTAATGATTTTCATGAGTTAGAAAAGATCCATCCATCCATTATCTATACACCGCTTAATCCACACTGGGGTTGCAGGGGGGCTGGAGTCTATCCCAGCTGACTTAGGGTGAAGACAGGGGACACCCTGGACAGGTCACCAGTCTATCACAGGGCTACACTTAGAGACAGACAACCCAGCACACTCACATTCACACCTACGGACAATTTAGAATCACCAGTTAACCTCAACATGTTTTTGGATTGTGTGGGAGGAAGCTGGAGAACCCAGAGAGAACCCACGCTGCACAGGGAAAAAATGCAAACTCCACGCAGACCTTGCAGCCCCAGCTAGAAAACATAATCATTAAAATTAGCTTGAAATCACTGTATGTGTAATGCATGTAGAATATATGAAAGTTTATCTTTTTGAATTGGATAACAAGTAAAAAAAAAAAAAAAAAAAATCAAAAAAATAACTTTTCGGGATATTCTAATCTTTTGAGATCCACTTGTAGATTACTGGTGTCAGGTCGTCATTTCTGCTGGGCCAAAGATTTTGATCCTGCAATAAGACAGTCCAACTTGACTTCCTCATTGAATCTGCCATTTAATGACTGTGCTTGCCACCCTGCATGGAAATGTTTCAACCAAAACAATTGCCCTGTCAACATTTTGCAGTGGCATCATGCAACATCCTGGGCTTAGCGCTGCCAAAGACAATAGTGATTAGTTTTAAGAAATACAAACAACCCAGGGTTTTCTTTCCTCTATAGCAGAATGATAACAAGGTAAACCCTGGAAGTTTGAATCCATCTTTTTGAGACTGTTATCAGTACACAGTAGTTTCAAGGCGGACACTGACTGCTGATGTTGCTCATGACATGTCTTCCAGCTCATCAAAAACCCTACATGGCCAAGTTAACAAGGTAAGGACAGAGAGGAGGCCGTGATAAAATGCTACATAGAGAGATTATTAGAACACTCAATCTGTTGTCACTGATGTAAATAAGGTGGACACAAAATTAGAAAAACAGCTAAAAAAAAATACTACCAAGCTCGAAGTTGGGTTGAGTGGAACCAAGGCCTCTTTAAAACTGTTTTAACACCTTCAGGAGTGCACTGTAGTGGAGTTTGATTAGACGTGACTAGGTGTTTTGAACAAATATGTGCATTTTTATCTGGTTGTTATTCCCCTTTAAGTCAGTGCAACTTGTGCTCACCACCCACCACATCCACAGCTCTCTTCTCCACCTCCAGCTCTGTTCCTGCTTGACTTTCTGCTGTGCGGAGCCTCTTCGGTGGGTTCATGTCCACCTCTGACCCCCTGTCCAGCTCCTCCGAGTCCTGAAGGTACATCGACAGAACACAAGATATTCGCTGACGAGGAATCATTTAACGCTCATATTGTAAATGTTTCTTAAACAAAACTGATCTACATCAACTAGTAACATCGCCGTAAAGGTGTTCTGTGAATTTTAGTCGCAGTTCTGGTGTCAGTTTTCTCAAACGTGCTGCTCAAACTCGCAGCATGGAGAGCAACTCGACCACTTCCGCAAATAATGAATCTCGGACTCTCATTGGCTGTTGGAAAACACGGACAGACACAGGATTCGCTCCAATTGGCTGTCAATCACGTGACGTCTTTGACCCTTAAAAATAGATCTTCAGTAAACCTGTTTCGTTTTTTTGTTTGGAAGAAGTTGTATATTGATAAAGACTGGAATTTTTTTTGGTGTTTAAAATAAGGTGTGAGATGCATATCTCAAAATACTGCACAGGTTAAATCAGTTGTTTCAGTTGTTTAAAGATATAGCTTCAGCATTGACTCTCCTTGTTCCTCTGTCACCATCGACAGACTGTACTTTTAGTCCGATGTTTTTTTGTTTGTTTGTTTGTTTTTACATGACTTTAATGTTTTCGACTTGTTTACTTTTTAAACAGAAAAATGTGATACTTGCTCAAATTCCTAAAGTTAATTATCCTATTTTTTCCTCATAAAAGACCTGTACATAAAATGTATTTCATTATTCTTATTTTTTTTATTACCAATATTCCATATACTTACCTGACTGTCTTTATGTCATACTTTGAGTTCTACCTAAATACAACACTGCACAAACTTTAAAGCTGTGAAACTAGAGCCTTATCTAATGAATTTAATTAATAATTAATTTTATTTTGTTGTTTTTTTCTTTTCTTTTTAGTGGTTTGTTTCTGTTCCTCTTTTATTTTTGTATTGATGTATTATTATGATCTTTGCACTATCTTGAGCACAAGATAGTTCATTACCTCATTACTATTACTGGTATCAGAAATTTTGTAAATGAAGTAGAAGAATAAATATTTTGACGAAAAATGAATCCTTGATTTTCTCCTGCTCTTTCTGAATGATATAATTTAATATTATGACATGGTTTAAATAAAGCACAACATGGAGAATTCCCAACTCAAAACTGACAAATGATGATTAATGCCCTATTAGGATTTATGTATTGGTTATGATATTATGTTAGGAAATTAGTGAAAGCAGTCAATGGAATTTTATGTGGCCACTATGTCTAGCATTTGTATTTTGGGTTTCTCTATTTTGACAAACAATTCTTTGCACAGGGTCCAATTATTGAAGTAATAAGTAAGCAAGTAAGCTCACATTTCATGGTAATCGTCAGTAGGTTGTTTAAATATATGTAAAACGGCATTAAATGAATTGTTTTATCTGATTGTACATGTTACAGTTGCAGTCTGATGAGAGTCAGTGACTCTGCAAATGTCACTGATGTAAAGTTTGTGCTATTTCTCTATGTTTTATGTTCAAGTAAATGTCAGAACATTTGACTGAATACCCACTAAAGTTAACAGCTTTTCTTCTCCTTTGTTGTGTTTGCTCAGACTCTCTACTGATGACATGTAACAGTGCACCTCTCTCTAGCTTTCCTGTCATGTTGCATAGGGACCAGATCACCGTTTTCTATGTTAATGTTGGCAGCTGTAGCGTGGGAGGTTTGTCTTGGTGAACGGACAGAAAAACAGGATGGGTTTAAATATTGTTCTTGACTGTCGTTTTTATTTTCAAAGGTATCAGAACCGTGAGAAACAGAGTATGTACCAGTCTGTGTGTGGTGGTGTGGTAGCCCTACATGTGATTGTGACATTATTGTAGTCAAGATGCAGACATTATGATATGAGTCAGAGGTCAACCAACTTCCTGGATTAGGAAATGTGTTATCCATGTGAGATCCACTTTCTGCAGTATAGTTTGTTAAGCCACCTTGTTACTTTCATTTTAATCTTCATTTATTCTTTTGTTGTTTGTTTCCTGATAAAACAATTTATCAGCAATAAACAGACAAAAGCCTGAAGCAACATAAGCTGCTTAACTTGCATGTTATTCACTTTACACACGGAAACTGTTTCTCTCTTCTGGCTGTTATTTTTTAATGAATTTTAGAACACGCACACGTACAATCCTCATTATTCTGACCATTTTGTCCAGACAGGATGTCGTTGAGATGCTGCTTTAAATGAGTGAGCACCGTGTGCACGCATACATGTCGATGCTGGTTTCTCCTGCAGACTAATTGCTCCCACATTGCAGCAGCATCTCGGTCAGACGAAGCTCAATTTATCACTCTGAATGCTTCTTTAAATTGGATGACTGCCTCACTGCAGGCCAGGAACAACAGCTCCAGGGGGGCAGCAGACTCGGGCCAAGATCAAGAATTATTCATGCTTGAGTGCTCGATAAGTGGAATCCAGAGAAAATTCGGCCTCATTATACAGTTGCACTGGCGCGCGCACACACACACACCTGCTGCACAGAATAGCAGGAATGTTTGCTTTCATGCCTGCACGATCAATCTTTTACTTTTGAGGAATTAGCATCTAACAAAAGTGTTATTAAAACTTTGTGTTACTGTATTTTGAAATAAAAGACTCCATAGAAAGCATCCATTTATCCTTGTGTTGGACTGGGGCTGTGAAGCAAACCAGATATTAATTTTCTGGCTAATGAGAGATTGATTGTTCCAGAGAACCATGCATGATTAACTTAAGCAGCATTATATTATGCAGACGTTTCAGTCTTAGAGGTTCAAATTGAGGTTATGAGTCCGTTATGACCTTGCACTGCAGATCCACAAGGTCTCTAATGACTTCACGGGTACTTTTGCAATACAGAATAGTTTTCACTCACTCTCACAACTGTTCCCACAATCACTCACTGCCGCCTGTTTACCTCCCTTCCTTCGCCAAATCAACACCACATGGCGATGTTGCATATCCAGCGTGCACACCAGTTGATTTAGTGTATCAGGAGGCTGCTCGAGACTGCAGCTGCTTAGATCTGTGATCAGGCTGCAGTTGATTTTGTTTGGACAGAAATGCCAGACATTAAAGAGAAGGGAAGTGTGTGAGTGTGTCTGGAGTTGCCGGCATGATTGGATTTCCTTGATTCATTTAGTTTCGCTTTGGGAATTGGGAATATCTGACCTTTGGAGAGTCTGCAAGAGGAAATTTGTGATCATTTAAATGTATCTTGTGCAGGAACATATGCAGAAAAAAAAGACAGAAAGTGTAGGAGCATTTTGACAATGAGGATGGATACATACTGACAGGAGATATTATGAAGGAAAAATGAATTGAAATGCCATTTTACCAGCAGCAGGGCCTTAACCAGTAAATATCAGTCCTTTGATTTCCGACTGCCATGACCATTTGGGCCAGAGCAAAACTGCATGATATATGGAAAACTTGGAAACTTGTTTAGTTAGATTAAAACTCATATTTACATGACAGTGCAACAATCAGCATAGGAACGGCTGGAACCACCAGAGAGGTAGCTGTGTCTATCTTGTATCCCATATGTGAAGTTATCACTCATCGAGTAAGTGGGAGGGGGAGGGATGTAACCACCACGGTTTTACACTGCGTCAGTGCTACCACCTAGTGGTTATAGAATGGGACACTACAGAGACTGTTGCCACAAGCCAGTGAAGCTTTCATGAACCTGAACAATCCCATATTCTTGTAGTCGGCTGCTATCGAAGCACTTTTGCACATTCGTGTGGCCCTCCATACTTCCCAAACATGCCAAATTATCTAAAAGCCAGCCTGTGGACTCCTAGCAGGTTAACCTGTCAAGTTTTAGCTTGAGGATAATATTCGAGTCTTTGGAAAGACCTGATTCTGCAGTTTGGTTAAGTAACTTTGAGTGTCTGTTAGTTTTAATAGTCTCCATCAAAATTGTCTCCAGGTACTTTCTTACTTCTGTTACGATCATGTTAGCAGAGGTATTTGAAGGTTCACGCTCATCCATCCTTCCATTTTCTTCTGCTTATCAGTTCGCGGAGGTAACAGATGAAGCAGGTCATTCAAGACATCTTTCTCCCCAGCAACACTTTCCAGCTCCTCCAGAGGGATCCTGAGATGTTCCCAGGCCAGATGACATATATAATCCTTCCAGGGAGTTCTGGATATACCCTGGGGTCTCCTCCAAAGGAAGTCATCCACGAGGAATCATAATCAGACACTCAAACCACCTCAACTTGCTCTTTTTGACGTGCAGGAGCAGCCACTCTACTCCAAGCTCCCTCCGGATGTCTGAGTTCTCACCTCATCTCTAAGGCTGAGCCCAGCCACCGTACAGAGGAAACTCGTTTTGGCTGCTTGTACCCGTGATCTCATTCCTTCTGCTTATGTTTACTGAATACAAACCCAGTTATTGCACCACACTCAAACCACAAAGACACTCAATGTATTTAAAGGTCCAAATTCAGTATATACTGAGATTAAAGAACACCTTGAACCTCCAAGTAAAAGGTTCACCATCTTTAACATGTTAGCAAAGTTTTGGTAATTTGCAGTAAACACAAAGTACAGCTCAAAGCTGATGTAAATGTCGCTAGCTTACCAAGCACTGCACAATTTAACAAGTTTTTTTTTTTTAACCGTGGTAATTAATCCATATTTTGACCTGATTATGGCACAAAATTGAAAAGGCAGGTTGTTTATCTTCTGGGCACAATGAAAACTGTGATTGTCTTTTTTTGTTTTTCAATTTTTGCTATGTTCAGACATTTTATAGATTAAATAATTAAAACAGATCCCCTCTTCTACTTGTACTCACTGTGGGCTTGTAGTAAAACAGCCTATACTGTCTCAGTTTATGTGACGTTGTGCCGGTAATCCAACTGGCCTGTTAAAGCACTTAAAGAAGAGAAAAGTGGGACAGAAATACAGTAATAATGATCTTCTCCATGCATGCACGGCAGCATTGCTTCTATCTTGTCTGTTTTTTAGCAAAACATTGTGTAGCATCAAAACAAAAACTGCAACGTTTTTCCCACAATGCCTTGCAAAAGGCTCACTCGTGTCTCATAGGAGAACGTGGTTGAACATGGTTGCATGGCCTCATCATATTGCGCTCAGTGGGACTCCATAAAAACAAATTTACTCATTGCTCATCAGTCAATCAAGACCTTAAAAATAATGTAATGTAAACACCATCCATTTATTGATATAATACTTTGTAATACAGCGATATCATTCTATTAAATACATATGTACTAAGCCTGTGTGTATCTATAGGCAGGCATTTCACATTCAAGTCCAGGTTCAGTGCAGTGATGACCAAACATCTTCTCTGGTTCGTCTCAGATTCTTTTGTTCCGAACACAGCAGTGAACGATGAGCAGAGGAGAGGAGCTACTGCCCAGAACGTCAGTTCATCACCTGGAATCATTTCACCTTATTTCTATTCAGATTTCCTTTAAACCTCCCTCCTCCTATCTGTTTTCTTCATCCCACATTGTTTTTATCTGGAATAAAGTCACTGATCTCCCTGTCATTTTTTCAAATTTTTTCTGTCGATATATGCCTTTTCATCCTCTAAAGTTGAATCTGATTGGAGGAGGGACAGAGCGGTCTCCCTGAGGTCCTCCTAAACGGTGCCAACATGAACCAGCCACGAATGCATTGTGGGTCAGCTGAAGAGACAGGCACGGGGGTCCGATAGGGTACAATCAGTGATCAGCTTAGGTCCGGATTGAGACAGTGACGTCTAGCTTAGGCTGGTTTAGTCCAGTTTTGAATCCACCTGGATCCTGTTGGGGCTACTCGCCTTGAAGGACAAATAACTGAGCTAACTTAGGACCAGATGCTGTTGAGCTCTGCAAGGTGACAAGGCAATGCAAAAATAGATACCATCATGTAGATGTGGAAAAGAGTCGATTCGTTGTTGAACAGAGCTGCGTGATTTCTGGAATCTTACAGTAACACACTTTTTGGACCTTCTCCATTGAGCTCAAGATACTGTTTGACTCATGAGAAAAAGAGGAAATATTTGAAGAACTCATATCAGGTGCTCAGCAGAGTAGAATAGTTTGGGGTTGGGATGCATTCATGCTTTTGTCGGTGCAGCAGCAGCAGTAAGGATCCTGGTGAATCTTGGTGGACAATCAAAGTGTGTGGCTTCATCCCAATCTTCTAAAGGAAAAGTCTCTGTGGTCCAAGGGTGCTCCGAGTCGTCACTGTTGATGGGGAAAAGGCTTTGAGGGGACTGTCGAGATTCACCCTGTTAGTTTGGTGTTTTGTGTACATGTTTTGTCTATGCACCCTGAAGTGCGCCTGAGTGCATGTTTGAGTGTGTGTGTGTTTGTGTGTGTGTGTGCGCGCAAGTGAGCTTTTCTTCAAGAGTTCAGGTTATATAGCAGCTGATGTGTCTTTAGACAGACACAAAATACATCCTGTCGGAGTTTTATCCACTTCAAGTGTGCACAATGACATCAGACCAGGATCCGGTTCAGGCTCATTTCAACTAGTCTCAACGTAGTTAGCATAGATTGATCCAAAAAAAAGAAAAAAAAAAAAGAGTCCGTTCGGCCGTTTCCCTCTGTAGACCAGAGCTTTGAGGATGCAGGAGTCTCAGAGGAAGGGGTTGTGGCTGTGTGTCTGTGTCTGTGACTGAGTGCGAGGTGCCGGTCGTGGGGAGAGGGGCAGCAGGGGCTGTGGGAGGTTCGAGGGAAGGTCCAGGAGTCCAGCAGGAGGCTGCGTGAGGGAAGAGGGGATGATGGGCGGCTGGTGGAGCAGAGGAAGAGGCAGTGACGGGCTGTAGGACAACATGTGGGGGGGCAGCGGGGAGGTGGAGGCTGGTCGCATTTGGTTGAGGGTGAGGCGAGGCTGGTCGCAGTGGAAGGGATTGGTGGGAGATGGTGCACTCAGACCTGCAAAGACAGAATTTGGTGGTTGGAAAAGTAATAGTCACAGATGTATTTTTAAATGTATGTAAGTGGAAGCAGGTGTTTGTTACCTGAGAGGAAGGGGTTATTGTGCGTCTTGCTAGGGGGATTGGCGGGAATGAGGGTATCTAAATTGACCAGCGAGGCCCCTGTAGGTCCCAGGAAAGCCTCTGGAGTCCGGCACACCCGTGCGGGTGGGGCGCTGAGTGGGGGTGCCAGCCGGGACAAGTCGAACATCTCCGGGCTGGCCGACTCTCGTCCGTTTACCAGGGGTTTCACCGGTGGATCCGTTCCAAATGGATCTGGCTTGGAGTCTAGTCCAGAAAAGAGGTCAGACTCTGGCTTTCCTCCAAACAGCTCTGCATCTGCACCAGGAAGGGAAATGAATTTAAAAATAGTTCTTGAGGAAACATGATGCAATGCGATGTCACATGCTGCATGGATGACAAATTGAAAAGACCAAAATAGTGTTCTGAGTAAAGTCTGAGATCACCATGAGCCTTCAGAACAGTTTGAGGGGTTCTGTGTTGGCCCGCAGTGTACAAGGATACTACAAAAAATTCTCACAAAACAAACAAGGGATGTAACTTTAGTCTCTACATAACTGTACACTATAAAGCCTTACATCACTGTCCACAAAACTCAGATGTTTACGGCAATCAGACACAAAAGGAGAGGAGAGGTTTAAGCTGGTCACACAGCATCAGGTGACTTTTACTCCATGCACCTTACTCACACGACCTGCACCGTTTGACTTCTATCTGTTTTCCAATCTGAAACCCAATCTTGCCATTTTCATAGCAATGATGAAGTCTTGCATGCTGTTGAGGAGAATCCAGAGGCCCTAAATGTGACCTTATGGAATAGTGATGCTTGAACATCAGTGGACCACTGAAGTTAAAGGAGACTGTGCTGAAAATAATGCAAGAACAATGTTTCTCCTGTGATGTTTGGTCGAGAACTTCTTTAAGCACCCTCTCATTGTGTTCAGCCACAAAAATCAATGGCATCAAAATTTACAGTAGTCGGACCAACAGCTCACGGACAGTTTTTCACAAAATATAATATTATATCTTTCACACTCAATGGTGTTTTTGATGCAGTGCTTTTCTTATTGACTCTGCAAGGTCCAGTAAATCTTACAGTGCTTCTGGCGGTCTTGTATTACCTGTGGGACTGGCAGGTTGAGGGGAGGACACTTGGGGTATCTCTTCTTTAGGCTTCTCCTCCTCCTCTGCAGCGAACGGATCTGTCCTGTCACCATCTGCATGTGAAAACGCAAACTGATGAAAGCAGCAAAAACACAATGCAGTGCTTGAGTTTTTGGACATGCACTGAAAACTACAGTGGTGTGCACTAATAAAAAAACTTGCGATGCTGGCCAGTGTTACTGTAAAAAGGCACTGCACCTCCATCTGTCGGGCTGTCCCACGCATTATTAACAGGACTGGAGGCCGCGGGCGCCGCTTCCCAGGGGTCTGTGCATGAGTTGGCGCATGGAGCCCAGGGGTTGGACGCGTTGGAGGAGGAGGGAGGGGCCGTCCAGGGGCTTCCAATCACGGGAGTGCTGGAGTGGACCGCTGTGAAGATGGAGAAAATTTGCTTTGAGTGTAGCGTTGCAGGACACGGCTGCTGTTTGGAATACAGAGACTGTAGCTCTGGCATCACACCAGGCTTGCATCTTAAAAGCGTCGGCGATGAGTCACCCACCTACGGAGTCCCAGGGGTCGGAGGTGACGTTAGAGGTGGGCTGCGAAGAGCTCCAGGGGTCACTGGGGGCAGGAGGGGGCTCGGATGAGGGTCCAAATATGTCCACCAGGTCCAACATGGCGGACTGCAGAGGGAGCAAAAATCTTACAATCAAACATCCTCTTACGTGCTGCAGGAGTTGCGTGACTTAATAAGAGCAAGAAAGAAAACTTATGCAACCCTGTTTGTAGTTAATTTAAGAAGCCGAGGCAGAATGTGTGAATCGAAACTAATGTTGCAAGAACAGGAATTCTTTCTTGATGCAGCTGAGATTTAGTCACTCAGAGAGGCTGACCACATTTACATGCAAGCTTAGTTTCCAACTCAAAATATGACAATGTTTCTAATTTGATGCAGCTCGTGTGAAGAGCCTGTTGCATTAGGCTATTCTGAATTGTTGCGAGTGCAGCATTTTCTGATACAGATGTGGAATATGCTGAGATTATTCATGAATTTGGAATCTCACGGGGAGTTTTTCCTGAAGTTTATAGTGCCTCTTGCGTGTTTATGGCTAGCTCTGTGTGTTGTACACAAACCCACAAACCCACAGTTTGCAAGGCTCAGGTGGAGATGCAGGCATGTAAAAGAAAAGGCCATACTTTTGGCCGGAAGGAGAAACGTACCTTTGTTTTGACATTATGAATGACTTGGATATGGGCAGGTTTTTGGATACATGCAAATACTGCATGAGAAGGTGATTACAGGAATGAAACAGGTGTGTTCATATGGTCAAACAAGTTGCATCACTTCATGTAAACAGGAACAGTCACGAAATATTACTTTCGATGTGCCATGTGAACAGCTCAGTAGGAATACTATCTTTTCTTTTGGAATAAGGGCAAAAAAAAGAGAGAATATTTTGTGTATGTAAACAAAACATTAAAAGTTAGTGTTTCTTTTTGGGTTTAGAACATCTATTGGATGTTCTCAGGGGAAAAAGAAGCAGAAATCAGCTTTTTATTAACTCATTACAAGAATATATTTTTCACAGAACAATAGCAACTAACTAAACCCACCCTGACATTGCCTGATAATTTTGTTTTACCAAGAAAAGGCTTATCTCACTTTTAAAAAAGAAAGTTTATTTCAATTATACTTCACTATCACTCAACTGAAAAGACACATTTTTTATCCTTGTGAGTTATACAGTTGAGCGATCCATCATTGTAGAGTCTGAGTTATGTGTCAGAGATGCAGGTTGTTCAGTCTTGTGCATCTTCTATCTGCTGTTTGGTATTGTGTGCATGTTGGCAATGCAAATTATGTTGCATTATGCAGTGAAAAGTGCTTGAGGTAATTCAGAAATTCATAAGTTTGTCAGGCTGCATCTGGCTCCGGGGTTTAGCGTTTATGCTGCAGCGCCTCAGTTTGCAGTGCAGCATCTTACTGCAGAGCCTGTTCAGAAAGTTTTGCTTATTAAATACCCTGCACGCATAGGACCTTTCCAAAAACATATTGACCTCCACATTTAAGGGATTCTTGTTTTTTTTGTGCACGCAGCATAACGCAAATTTATGAGGTGATATTTTAAAACTTTCTCTCACAGTGCATACACAGAGCTGTGAAAAAGTATTGGCCCCTTGCCCAATGTCTTCTATTTTTGCATATTTATCTCACATAAACATTCACAAAATGCAGTTTTTAAATGATGATTCATTGAAGATTTATTTATAAACCTGTACCATCCCTGTGAAAGAGTAATTGCCCCCCAAATCCTGTGCTTTGGTTTTGGGGGGCAATTACTCTTTCACAGGGATGCTTAGGCCTCCCCTGGCAGCAACAACTGCAGTTAAACGTTTGCGACAGCTTGTGATCAGAGGAATTCTGGCCCACTCTTCTCTGCAGAATGCTTATTCGGCCACCTTAGATGGCTTTTGAACATTAGCTGCCCTTAACAGGTCTTGCCACAGCAGCTCAATTGGATTCAAGTCCTGACTTTGACTCGGCCACTCCAAAACCTTCATTTTGTTATTTTTGAGCCATTCAGAGGTGGACTTGCTTGTGAGCTTTGGGTCATTGGTATGCTGCAGAATCCATTTGTGCTTAAAGTTCAGGTCATGAACTGATGGACGGATATTCTCCAGGAGGATTTTCTGATAGAGAGCAGAAATTATGGCTCCATCAATGATTACAAGTCCATCAGGTCCTGTGAAAAGCAAATCAGCCTCAAGCCATCACACTACCACTACCGTGTTTCACTTTTGGTATCATGTTCGTCTTGTAACGGGACCCAAGTCATCCAAAAAGTTCTACCTTTGACTCATCAGTCCACAGGATGTTATCCCAGACGTCTTGGGGCACTTCTCGATATTTTTTGCAAATGCCAGCAAATGCAACTCTCCCATGGATGCCATTTTCGCCCAGTGTCTCCCTTACTGTGGAATCATGAACACTGACCTGAACTGAGCCAAGTGAGGCCTGCAGTTTTTTTTTTATGTTTGTCTGGGTTCTTTTGTGGCCTCCTGAGTGAGATGTCGACCCGCTCCTGGAGAAGGTTTACGTTTTCTACATTTGTAGATAATGGCTCTCACTGGACTCCCAGAGCTTTAGTAATGACACTTGTAACCCTTTCCAGAATGTCAGTGACTTTGTTTCACATCTGTTCTTTAATCTCTTTAGAACGTGGCATCATGTGCTGCTTTTTCAGACCCTTTAGCCTACAGCACAGTGATGTTTAGATTTAAACAAGCCTGCCAGTAATCATACGTGGGTGTCGCTGGAGAAATTGAACCCAATTGTCAAATGAATTTGTTCATTTGGTAGATTGGCAGCTATTACTTTTTCACATAGCTGAACAGTATCTTTGCTTAAATGAATGAAATCACCCTGTAAAAACTGCATTTTGTGTTTTTCTTGGGTTATCTTTGTCTTATATTAAAATTAGTTTGATGATGTAAAACATTTAAGTGTAACAAATACGCAACAATAGAAGATATCTGTAGGGCCGCAATTGTTTTTTTGTTTTTACAGCACTGTAGTTCTGAATCTGCATTGTAGTGAAATGGGTATTTGGAAAAGTGATACATAAAAAATATAAAAGAATAAATGCACATGAATTACCAATGTAATAAAGTGATTTCATATCAGTGCATGGAAAACAAGCACCTGAAATTGAAATGATTGTTACACAAATAAACACAAATAACTAATAATCTTGTTTCAAAGGAAGCAATGATCTCAGATACACTTTTTCATCAGTGACATCCAGGAGTGGAAATGCAGTTTTCATCTTCTTATTACTGTGAAGGAAAAATGACTTTCCTTATTGAGATATTGAACCCTGATTAACCTCCTTAGATAAATGTAGTGCCTGTAGCAGATGTGCACCCTGTAACCTCTGTAGATTCTGAACCTCGCGTAAACCTCATTGGAGGAGGACAGGCCAGAACAGCCTGAACCTCCCAGGACCAGATGATACCCAGGCACTTATCTTTGTTTCCCTTTCTCCCATAAATCTGGACGTGACTCCCACCGAAGGAGAATATAAGACTAAAGGTGTGAGTGCGATCTTTAGAATTGATGCTGGCGTTGCATGTGTCAACTGCTGTCCTGTTGGTGTCACTTCTCCTGATGCATCAGGAAACCTTATTTCAACCTAAGTCATCTGAGTCTTTCTGTCTTTCTGTGTCAGGCTCCTCATCCTACATCAAACTCTTCCAGAATTTCCACAACAATTACCACTCTTAACATAAGAGCCCTGAATGACAAAAAACGGTGACAGATTTAAAAAAAAAAAAAGAAGGTAAATTTATACCTAACAGCACCTGCATCATTTTGAGGTTTTTAATTTCTTTCCTTTTTTGAATGTTTTTTTTTAATGTTATTTTTTATTTTTTATTGTTTTTATTCCTATGGCAACACCTTTTGCTTACTACTGTGTGTCAGAGAGCTGCATCATAAATCGGAGGTTAACCTTCAATTAGTTCCAGTGAGAGTTACAAATGTAAATCAGGTGATAAGACTTTCTCAGTGCGATGTGTCCTGGGTTGAGGCTGTTCCACCTTCCACTTAAAGATGGGCCTATTTTTTTTTTTTTTTTTTTCTGTGAGGCATGCTGAAACCTCATTAAGAAAGATTGCTACCCCAGTAAAGTTTATTCTAATATCATTTTATTGTCATATTGTCATTTCAAGAATAGCCTCAAGGGACTTCAACAAGCATTTAATGTTGTCCAATGAGAAATAAACAGACCTTGTTCCGAGAAAATCAATGCATTTTACATTTCTTAAGCATTTATTCTGAATGCCATAACTGAACCCTAAATACATTAACTTGGACAGTTCAAATGTGTTCATATTGGATTTTTGCATTAGAAACCTGAAAGTGCAAAGTGTGTTAATGTAAATGATCCGTTTAATCTCAATATTCACTTTAATGTTTGCTGAATGTTAACACTCCTGAATGTTTGACACTAATTTTCACACTCATTTCCTGAAGGGGTGAAGGTGCGACGCTCTACTCTCACTTTCAGCCTCAATTAACAACATAATATGGAAGCCAGTCACAGTCGACATTACACTCGAGTGAAGTGTGGAAACTAAAAACATCTGGCTAAAATACACTGAGAGCTGACTTCTTTTTAGGAAATCTTGGGCCCACCATTTCCAGTTTAAAAGTATTCACCTCTTTTTGGAAGTTTTCCCCTTTTATTGCGTTTAACCATTGAATCATGATCGATTTAATCTGGCTTTTTTGACAAGAATTTACCAAAAAAAGACTCTTTCATGCCTAAGTGAGAACAGATTTTTACAAAGTAACGTCAATTAATTTAAAATAAACAATAAATAATACCATCAGCAGTGATTCCTTTTAAAGTGACTCACCTTATTCAACATAGGTGCAGCCAATTAGTGCTAGAAGTCACACAATTAGCGAAATGGAGATTATGTGAGCGCAGTGAATGTGACCGTAATATGAAGAAATCTGTATCTGAAAGGTCCACGTCCAGTCACTGGTTAATCAGCACTCTAGGCTACAACGACACCATTAAGACAAAAGATCGCTCCAAGCAGCTCCGTGAAAAGGTTACCGAAAAGCATAAGTGAGAGGATGGATACAAGGAAAAGTCACTGAATATCCCTTGGAGTGCAGTTACAGTCGTCCTCAAATGTATTCACACCCTTCCATTAAAGAAAAGGCAACATTCACAATATTCACTCAAATAACTAGAACTTGAAAAAAAGCAATATTACATTTTTTTTAAATTGCTAAATTATAATTTAGTGAAATAAGACATTGCTTTTGAATTGTGGTTGAAAAGAATAATAAACAAACAAACAAACAGAACTGTCCTGGACAACTTAGAGCACTTTGCTGGTAAGCAGTGGGTCAAAATCAAAATACCTGTCAACAGGTGCAGAAGTCTGATGAAGAGTTACAGAAAACACTTGATGGCAGTGATTGGCTCAAAGGGTTGTTCAACTAAATATTAGTTTATGGGTCCCATCATGCTTGTTTGCTTGATTTTTACTTATTTATTTATTTCAGCAATTTCCCTGAGGTTTCCACCAAAGGGATCAATAAAGTTCTATTCTATTCTATTCTATTCTATTCTATTCTATTCTATTCTATTCTATTCTATTCTATTCTATTATTTCTATTTTTTTAAATATTTCTGTTGAACCACAATTCAAAAGCAATGTCATGATTTTCATTAAATAGTTTATTTGTTATTATTTCTGTCAATGTCAACTTATTTCATTTACAGCTGTTTTCTTCTTGTTTAATGGGAGGGTATGAATACATTTGAGGACGGCTGTAAATCCATCATTAAATTATTAAATACTTGTCAAAAAAAAGCCAAAACAAACTAACTGTGGTTCAGTGTTGAAAAGTAATAAAAAGGGAAACTTCTAAGAGGGCTGGATACTGTTCATAGTCACTGTAAACGTCTGAAAAATATTTACTTACTTAGTAGATGCAATTTTTTAAATGTATTAAAAGTCAATGTTTTTTGTGGCTTTTGTGCTGTTGAAGGAATAAAAACACCTTATTGGAAACAGAATCTATTGGAACATCACCAGATTAGAAAATCTGATAATAGGCCACAAATCAAATGCTATTTATTAAAAGTGTGACGATACAGGACATGATGGTCTGTGGCACGGTGTTGGGTTTTGGGAATATGTCAGGCATGTTGTCAGTCAGGAGCAAACGTTTCCATTGTGCCTAATTTCCATGGCTTTTCTCTGACACATCTGAAAGCACCTGCTTTTCTACGATAACAATGTAATATGACCAATTAGGAGCCGCGGGGACCTTTACATAAGACAGCTGGTGACTCTGATTGGCTTGTTGACAGGCCAATGAGTAACGGATCCGATGTGCTACAAGATAAGGAGTACGCTTTCAGGGAAATGTCATGCTGAGCTCAAGGTTAGATGAGACACAGTCATTATCATTCAGCAGGCAACTCTCGCTGCTCGCTGCCGTTTCTCTCTTAAACCTCCCTCATTACGCTGATCTATGTCTCATCTTCCCTCCCGATCTCGCAGTCCACACCGTACGCTCGACTCCATTCTCTAAATGCTCGCCGGCAGCCACCTACAAATGTGCTCGCCCACCTTTCCGCGCAAACACACACACTCGTGTTTTTTAAACTCACCTCGCGTGTCCCTGACTGGCTCTCTCTCCGGCTCTCATCCAGGGCCTTCTGTAGCAGCGACTCGTCTCCTTGGCGACAGCGCTGCTCCTGCAGGGGCGGCATCGTGACATCATCAACATTTTTGCCGGGGCGATGAGTGCGGACACACAACAGCATGTACACACACACACAAACACACACACACACAAAACACAGTTCTTTGGCTTGGGAGAAAGCAGCACGAGTGGCTTTTTGTGCTTTTGAAATATTTAGTCGACAAAGAGCAGGAGGTGGTTTAGAGCAAAGCAGAGAGAAAGTCTCCCTAAATCATATGGAAAAGTTTTGCCATCACTTGTTTGGGACATTAATATTGGTGCTGTGTTAAGTTAAGAGAGATGACAAGAACAACGGCCGGCTACAGAAGGAGGAAAGGAAGGAAAGGGTAAGCATTTTAGTGAAGATATATGAGCCATATTGTCAAATACACAAAAAGACGCACAGATAGAAGGTTAATAGAAGTTCAGACTGAGCAGATAGGCGTGTTTTTGTGTGTACCTGCTCATGCTCCTTTTGGCTAAGGCTTTAAGCAATCTGTAGTTGTGTGTCTTCATCCATCTCTATGGTAACAGGGTAAGGAAGGGCTATCTAGACGAGGGTGGGCGAATGTTCAAAACGTTTGTAACATTTTCATTTTCATTAGTGGAACCATCAGGAGGCAATTAGACACGTGTGGCTCCGATACACAGATCATGTGGAGAGACGCTACAAAACCACACAAGGTACTGAGATTATACACTGTCGGAGCCCGTGTGTTGTTTTTGTTTTTACCTTCTGACTCTCCTCCCTGCTCATGGCTAAAGCCAGCTGGAGCTGCAGCTCCTCCTCCCCGCTGGTCTGAGGTCGAGCCTGCTCCAGGTCTGAGGCGGCGCGAGGAGACGAGGACGAGGCTGCAGAGGGAGTTTTGGGGAGGAAGGAATAAGGTCGTGTGAGGAGAGACGATCGGATTGACGTGAGGATGCATGAGCAGACGCACGGAGACAAGGAGCACAGGAAAGCGTGGGGCTGATTTGAATATTTTCAGGCCTACGCTGCAGTATTGATAATCTATGTGGTGGACCGTCCAAAGTGCTGGGCTACAGCACAAAAAGCATTTCATTAGGGATTTGGCGATAAGCCTGAATACAAATGTGTATTTTTAACTCTTGATCCATTTATTCACAAATTGCCAGCATACAGAAGAAGTCGTTCGGTGCTCCAGTTAATCTGACTTATTTGATTAGTTTCAGACATGCCACAATGCCATAAGGGGGAAAATAAATCACAAAAAAGTGGGTAAAAATAGACAAAAATCCTAAAATAATGTCTAAAAACAAGCAGAATGAAGTTCAACTCATTCCCTACTACCCGCTACATGTCTGTACATCTCATATCTCACTGTTTCCTGTTTGCTTTCAACCTTAAACACCTCTAAAGAAACCCAAAGAACACCTTCACTGTTCCACATTATTTGATTTTGTTTCACTGTGAAGCACTTTGGTCACCCTTTGGGCTGTTGTAAAGGGCTGTATAAACGAACTTTGATTGACTGATTGATTTTTATGCTATTTTTTGGGGAGTGGGGGGGGAATGTTTTCTTAAATAGTTTTTTTAGTTGTACTCAGTTTGAGATCATCACCCAGACTGTTCCATAAGTTCACCCAACAAACTGAGAAACATCTATTTCCTCCTAATTCATAGACTTCAATGTTGCTTCTGAACAGTTGTTGTATTATTTGCTTTAAACAATTATTTGCGCAGTTCTGAAATTACCTAAATCAATACATGTTGAAGTATTTGTTTAGGAAAACAATACATTGGTGTGCTCATTCTATCCTACATTATGTGAATAGCTTTTTCTGTATTATTTTTACTGGATATAATGTGGTATTATATGTGCTGCCCCACACTTCTGCGCAGTAGATCAAGTACGGTAAAAACAGTGAGCAGTATAATGTAGGTTGAAACACTCACAGTTAAAGGAGGACGGAGAACCTCTGGAGCGGCTGAATTCCTCCCCGTACAGCACCGCCATGCTTGGCTGACTGGTGCGTCTGCCCGGGTGGTAAGACGGCGGTATGCCTCCGTACACGCCCCCGCCTCCGCCTCCGCCGCCCCCGCCGCCTCCGCTGCCCCCTCCAGCCATTCGCTCCTTGGTCTTCAGGGCCTGACTCCTCTCCTGGCGGAGTCGCTCCTCGTCCCGGAGGAGACACACCAGCTGGCGGGCCTTTTCCCTCACGTTCGCCCCCTGGTCTCGGCCGTCGCGGTCCACGTACTGGAAGTCTCGGAGTGTCTGAAACGGCACACAGACACACAAGTGGCGTTTTGAGTCTTTTGGAGATTAACACCAGCTTTTAAAATTACATAGAATTCAAGTTGTGGTTAAGGAGATGCAGGAAAACCTGAATAATGTGACGCTCCAACAGAAATTCAGAGCACAAGAGGTCTTTTTTATGTTTCTCACCTGAGGGTCAACCAATACAGGGTTTTCATGGCCGATACTGATGCTGATTATTGTTAATTGAGAAAGACCAAGAGCTGATATTTGAGGCCCATTTACATAAAATATTAAACATCAACAGTATATGATAGCAGGAAAAACCTCATTCATTACTAGGCTTCTTCATTTATAAAGATTACTGTAACTGAATACACACAATAGAAATAAGAATCACAAAATCAAAGCATCATGTGTCGATTGATAGAGACTGATCAGTTTGTCTTATGCACTTTGTCTGCTCTTCTCTGTTTTCTTAATCTTGCTCTGTTCTGTCACTCATATTGCCAACAAGGCCCATATCTAAAAGCATTATCAGTTATTGTTTTCCAGACTCTGTTTCAGGGTAATCGGCCTCCCAACTTAGCTGCTAGTTTCCCGATCTGTGGTGACAGCTTGAGTTTCTTGTTCAGTTGAAGCTGATAGTGTCTCTGCTTGAGACCAGAGAGTTACTACAGCCAGAGAGAGGCGGCTGAGTCAGACTCTAAAAAGTAATAATAGTAGCAATATATCAATAACAACCCGTTCATATGGTGCAATAAATTGGCCTGTGGTATAATATGTTTTATTTCTGCCGTGGTAGTACAATACTGTTTTTTAGTATTGATTTATTTATTTTTTTGGCACACACTCTACAACGGTTTCTAATTTTATTTATTCGGGAACCTGTCGTTGCCTTTTACAACTTCTAGGTTTTTCTGTTTCTTTTATTATTGTGTCTGTGACCTGTGCTCGTTCTAAGGGCATTTAAGATACTTTTAATGTACAATAATCGACCAGGACGATATAATCCCTCTATCCCTATTCTCAGCCTTTTTAAATCACTATTTTACCTTGATTATTCATTTAGTGTTTACTAGTTAACTGTTCCAGTCAGCATTTGAATGAAATTTCAGTGTGTTAGAAGTGATTTTATTTACTCTGTGTGGTTTAACGTGGCGTAACAGGAACACGAGTGGTTGTCAAGGAAACAACAAATGAGGACCCCATTAAAGAATAAACCATAAGCACTCAGATTGCTCTCTTGTCATTTACATTTCAGTACCTGAATGGTGAAGGCATTCTCGCGGCACTGCTGGGCCACTCTCTCTGATCCTGTCTTCAGCAGGTAATCCAGCAGAGTCAAGGCCTGGAAAAACAAACGCTTATTATCACTCTGATACTCCCAAAATTAGTATTTTTGCAACATCTCTGTTCTACACATTGCAGCTGGCACGACTGTTGTTTTGTTTTGTTTTCCTTTTGTGAGGAAAAAAACAAGAAACGCACCAATAAATGGAGCTGCTGAGTGGTGGCGGTGAGAGAAGTAACTACATGTAAAGTAAGCCAGCTCGTGTCTTTGGTGAGGTCACCTTGTAGACATGTCTCCAGTTCTTGCCGCTGTCATTGAGGCGTTTCCACACCATGCCCATCACCTCAGCAAACGCCACCACGTTGAAGGTCAAGTCAGCGATCTCCGACATCAGAGACGACGAAGGGCCCCATGGATCATTCGAGGTGGCCTCGCGAACCTACCATGAGAGCAACCATGATGTCTGTTTATATTTCATGCAGTAATGCTCTTTCTTTTCAGGAGTATCAGTATCATAAAAAAGCAAATGCCTTCAAGTGTCAAAGCATTTATATTAGATTGCATCGACACAAAGAGAGGCGGTGGAGTTTGATCCGACGTGACTCTGCATTAATTTAAAGGAGTTTACGCTTTCTCAAAGTAGAAGCTGAAAAACATTCACAACACTGGAGCAGAATGCAGTTCATTTACAATACCTTGATCTCTGCCTCAGAATAGTTGTGCACAATGTTCTTCACCTGCCGGCGCAGGGCTGAGGTTGTCATGGTGACAGGTGATGAAGGATGTGGAGGGAGAGAGAGTAAAAAAAACAAACAAACAAAAAAAACAAATGCTCAACAGGTTTAGAAAAAGGGGGGAGGAGAAAAGGGGAATGTGGATGGAAGGAGGAGAGGGGAGGGGAGGAGAGGTAGCTACGCCAGTGAAGGCTCCTCTTCTCTGTCAGGAGTTAAAGGACGCCCCTGTGAAAGAGATAAAGATTATATATGAGTACGAATAGAGTCTAGAAGTAACTTTATATCCTTCTAAGTCTGCATTAGTTGATCCAGCTAACCAAAAAACTTTGCGTAAACCTTGGAAGCTACTGTGAGTTATTAAGATTCCATCCAACAGTTAGTTAAATACTTTGATCTGGACCGACGCTGCCATCTCTAAACGCCAGCACGGCTAAAAACAATGGGCTAAAGGCTGCAGGATTTGATTTATTTCTTTGCCATAGAACACTCAAAGCGATGTGAACAATGACTGATGATAGCAAATGACTGAGCGGCTCGTAATTGGCGCCCAATCGCACAGAAGTAGGTCATTCAAAGGCTCTGGCACTCAGGTGTCTGATGAAGCTTCTTGGTGGCTCATCTTATTCAGGCCAGCGTGCTTGTGTGCGTGCACAGACGCACACGCGCAACCCATTTTTCTCCTCCAAATTCATATTTCAGAGAGGACACAAGGGAATCGATCATTAAGGATTCCCGTGATACGTCTCCCTCCGCCTGCGACTATAAAACCTTCACTGACACAGAACGTAATTAACCCACTAAACCGAAGCTGAACTAGGGTGACCCCGCCAAACTAGACCTACCGTCGTCAGCCGTCGCCTCGCTAAGCTGTTAAATGATTAAAAAATAGTGATGCTTTTCAAATCCCCTGTCCCTCTGATCATGTTGTTGTCTTTCTTTTTTAAAAAAAAAAGTTTGAGATAAAGCTGAAGAGTTTTGTTGTTTCATCTGTACAGCCACACATACTATTTTTGTGTTTATGGCAAATTTCTGAATGAAATAAATCAGAAAACCAAACTCAGTCTGGCTTTACTTGCACCCATATTTAGTTAGTTTAAAGAAAATTATATTTTTAATGCCAAAAAAAAAGGACATTATGAGTTAGAGTGTAGGTTTTTCGATTACGGCTAATCATATGCAGACAAATGTTTCGACTAAACAATTACAAAGTGAGACTCAGGATTCTTAACAATCAATGTTATCATGTTTATTAAATCCTATTATATTTAGCTTATCATATATACTGTATGTCAGGATTGGTATAGATTGTATCTGCTGCTAAATACAAACCCTAGAAAAGCATTTAGATATAACTTGTGTTTTGTGGGAAAAAAAGAACAACATCTTGGCAGACATGTAATCATCACATTGTTTAGACTCTCACATATTAATATTTGTATTGTTAGTTATGAAAACTAGTGAAAAAACAGCATCTTTTGGCCTATATTATGTACTAGATAAAGAGTAAGAAATTAAAAGTGGTTGTATGATGTGAGGAAACTCATTCCCCCCTCCCCAACAAACTGCTGGACAATATAACAACATTAAGTTTTGTTAATCAATAATTCATACAGAGAGATGCAGACTGTCATTTGAGGATGTAATAATAATATATCTTGTTTTGGAGCAATGGTAATGCAATAATGGAATAGTCTGATCGGAATCAAATTAAATAAACTTTAATGTTATTTTACACTCAGTTGCAATGAAAATCTGTTTGGATCACTTCTGATCATCTAAATTAACTATCAGTAGGTAAAAAAAACAACAACAACAGATGAATTCTAAATAATCGGACTAGCCGCACCAGAATAAACGAAATAAAAATAGAAAAGCACCACAATCGGGGACTAACTACACCTGCACTGAAGTCACTTTTACACTCCTGCTGGATTTATTTTACTTTTTTTATTTATTTATTCAGATTATGAGACAAAAGGCCTCCTGGAAAGCCCATCACTTTACTTGCAGTGTTTTGTTTTTTTTCTTAATTACAATTTAAAACTACCACAGCACCTGCAATTCACATTTTGTTTGGAGACAAATAGAATCTTTTCCAAAGTTTCCTGCCACAGCAGATTCACACTGACACTCCTTCCTGCATTCTGGAAATACAGCAGGACACTGTAAACTGTCAAATTGTAGGAAATCATGAATGGGAATCAATAATGCAGATTTTGCAGCAGAGCTTCAGCGCAGCGATACTTCTGTCAAACATATTTAAACAGCTTTACCAAATGAATTACAGACTAATTAGGCGTTAAGCGTATAATTACAGCAAAATCAGTCTAGGAAAAATAGTAGGTTGGACTCAGCATGTGCAGATGTCTAATGGCCCCTGATCCACTGGACCCTGAAGCATGTGCCTGGTAGGATAATTCAGTAATCCATCCATGCATTTACCCTTTAATACGAGCCCCACATTAACTGACTGCTACTGTCTTTTTAAAGTCCTCCATTCATCCCATTTAACAGTTTTCAGCCCCAACACAGTTCACACCTGAACGAGTCACAGGATGCCTCGTCCTGGCGAAAAGCAAACATCAGCAGAAGCACAGAGGAGTTTAGACACACACGACAGGGACACGGGCAGAAAACTCAGAGAGGACGGCGAGTCTGAGAGAGTCTGTACATGTTGCAAGAGAGACGGCGAGGGAGGACGAAGGGCACAAAGAAGAAAGTGACACTCAGCAACTTCGACCAGGATCACCTTTCTGCACAATCATCTTCAGCTTGGACACACACATGCACATTCCCCACAGCGCAGAGGTTATTACAGGCTGGTGTTGTCTGCTCTACTTGCTCTTTGTACCGCCTCAGCTGAGCCTCACACCACAACAGATATTTCACATTGTGGAAGAAATATGATCTCTGTGTGTGCACAACGATTCTCAAAAGTCGAGGAAGAGGGGAGGGCAGGAATCCAAGGCCGTGAGATGAGCTGAAAGAGAAAGGAATTTGTGTGGCTTTTGAAATCCCAGATGTAAATCACATCCAGCCCTTTTTCTTTTTAATTGAATTTCTGCACTGTTGTGATCCCAGGACCACACATGTGCTATCTGTTGTTGTTCTTGGAAATCCAGCCGGGGTGGGCCCCATCTCATCAGATAGAAAATCACTGTGGTGAAGGTGTTTGATTACATCTGCACTGTGTAAAATTATAAATAAAATGACAGCTCGTGTTTGATAAACCAGCACAGAGACAAACCGAAGGCGCTCTGTGATTAACAGAACAGCTCCGACATCCCCATTGAGGTTTTACTGGGCTTATTGTCTGATTCACAGCCGTATGCATTACATTTATATGACTCATCTGAGTGCAATTACTCAAACAAAACCTCGGAGGCACAGTGACTAAAATTATTCCAAGCAGTCACCTGCTGAATTCATCAGCTCAAGTTGCGATGCTCAGATCTCCAGAGAGACAGCTGTGTGTTTGTAGATGTGAATCAGTTTGCGTGAGCCACATTAAAAACACTTCATGCTTGGAAAACTGAAGAGAGGCTGTTTTGAGTTTGAAGGTCTGATGCGTCAAATTGCACCGAATTTACGTCACTCCGTCGTCCACGTTGGTGCATGCGCATGCGTGCTGTGGAAGCAGGTGGAAGATTTTTTTTCAGGGTAGATATCTCAGACTCTGAGACTCAGGAGTAGAGGAGGGGGGGAAAAAAAGACGGATCAGGCTAAAGTTGGGGTCAGACTAGGCTGCACTGGTTTGGGTTGTGGATACGTTAGGTTCAAATGGGACACTGAGAAGTCTGTGAAGCAAGATCAGGTGGAGGGATGGAGATGGAGAGAGGGGGAGGGCGCCCATAGTGGGTCTGCATAATGCATCCCCCTTTCTCCCCCACATCCCCCAGCACACACACGCCCCCTCCTGCGGTGGATTCCCTGTGCGGGCTGCCATGTGTAGCAGATTCCTGTGCAAGGCCAACTACTGCTGGAGTTGCTTTACACATTTGCAACACAGCTGCCATTGCTTTAATATATAAATATATATATATATACACATGCTTGCTTAACAAGAAATAAATGCCCCCCCCTCCAAAAAGACAAAAAAAGAACAACATCCCTGCGTCCTTACCATGCCCACTGCTCATCTCTCGCCTTGACCACGGACCATCCTCGCCTCTCTGCTGTCTGTCTTCCTCCCCAGCGTCGACAATATCCACTCCGCCGGGATGCGCTAAGCAGGGCAACCACAATTATCCTCCCTTCTCCTCTTCCTCCTCCTCCTCCTCCTCCTCCTCTTCCTCCGGCAAGCGTGACTTGAGGATCCGAGCAGCGCCGCTTTTAGGAATCCTCTAAAACGGGGATGTCAGCGTCTTAAATCCTCGGCCTACCCCGGATGATACGAGCCGCTCGGGCCGACAGTCAGCGGTGAAATCCGCATAGGACAAGGATAAGCCACCGCGCACGGCTCACTCACCCCCCTCTCTCTCCGTCCACACACGCATACAGCACCGGCAGGCCAGGCACGCATAGCGCACACAGCAATCACAGCGGGGCGCGTAAAGGAGAGGCGGGGACGGGGGCGCGTCCTCGGCGCCAGTCAGCGGTACCTACTACCATCCATGTGGATGACACAGAGCAAATATTTCTCCAGATGCACCGTGACAGAAAAACTAAAAACAACAACAACAACAAAAAACCCGTTTGACAACAAAATAAGGCATGAATCAAATTAGAGTTTTATTACATTCACTGTAAAAAAAAATAAAATAAAAAAAAAAAGTTGGTAAATTTTACTGTGAAAAACTGTCAAACCATGACAGTAAAAATCTGTAAACTATTAAACAGTTTGATACTGTTTATATAACGCAGAACCACCGTAAAATAAGTTAATCAGGAAACACTGTAAAATACATCTCCCTACTGTTGCACAGTATTTTTAATGAAAAAATGCTGTAATATGTGTAAAATTCAACACCGTCATTTTTGCATTTATTTCTTGCAAAGAATACCGTTTTTCACAGTTAAATGCACATACTTTTGTGGTGACAATGGAAGCATGTTGTAGTATTTATAACAAGTAACAGCAATTTTTGCATTTATTTCACGTAGAAAATACAGTTTGTTCTGTCAAATTGATGTACTTTTGTGTTATGGACATATGCTTCAATTATTATGACTGCTATAACTGCAATTGTTGCATATAAAATACACATTACATTTTTAAATACACTAACTGTTGTGCTGATAATGGCAAAATGTTGTAATATTCATAACAGTCCAAATTGCATTTTTTATATTCATTTCTCGTAAGGAATGCAGTTTGTAACTGCTATTGTACTCTTACCTAACGACTATTGTACTATTCTATTGTGCTCAGAACAGAACTATGCCGTAATAAACTCAGCAAAAATAGTCTGAAAACTTGTGTTTCGTAGATTATTTCTCTGTTGTTACAATACTAATTGTCATTGTTTCTCAATACCAATTAGCACTGTAACAACAGTGAAATAGTTTATTAATCACAAGTTTCCAAACTATTTCACCAGGTTCATTTATATCAGCCAACAAAGGAGCTTTAAGTAGAGCGAGGCCTCCATATACACCCTTTATTGTGATACCACCTCATAAAGTGAAATGTTGGGTGCTGTGATCACTTACATTTTAATGTCAGAATATTAAAAACAAAAAAAGAATTAAAACAGATTAATGTGGTATTTTTTGATCAATGACAGTATGTCCCTCTTTAGTTACCATCCCGAGGCAAGTTCAGTTTATATAAGGAAAATCATTTGATTTTTAAAGCATCTTGAAATTCTATTTATGGCTGATATTGAAGCGCTTGTCATGAAGGTTTATTTTTTATTCATTTTATTCACTCTTAGGGTCCTCCTGCTTTGCTGCTGAGACATTTATGTTGAGCATCGACCAAGAGGTTGTGAATGACCACATCACTTCCTTCACATCTGCCATCTGCCTGATGTTTGGCAGTTACTACTGCTTCAACATACACTACCCAGTGGAGCTACGGTCCACAATGGAGTTCCTCCAACGGCAACATTTCTTCTTTTTACAATATTAGAAAATACCAGGCATTTGATATCCTACCTGAAGTGCTTTCTTTCTTTCTTTCTTTCTTTCTTTCTTTCTTTCTTTCTTTCTTTCTTTCTTTCTTTCTTTCTTTCTTTCTTTCTTTCCTTCTTTGTTGTTAGAGTTATATTTCTGAGAATTTTACAAAATGTATAGTTTTACTAACTAAATTGTCTGGTACAGTTTGTACATGTTCAGCTTTACTGCACTGGTTTTGTACTTTAAACATGTTGAGGTAAAGTTTATAGTTCCAGGAATGTCTTAAAATGGTAACACTTAACTGGAGGTATACAGTTAATATATTTTAAAGAACAGTTCAATTTAGAGATAAATTCAGTCATTATCTACTCACCCTCATGCTGATGAGAAGTCCGCTGTAGTTTTTTTAATCCACAAAACACTGCTGGAGTTACAGAGCAAAAAAGCTTTCAGGATTTTTTCCAGAACAATGGAAGATAAAAAAACAATAAATCTCTGCAGACCTCCATTGTTTTGGAAAAATACGGAAACCTTAGTGTTCTGTGTACTAAAAACTACTCTGGACTTTTCATCAGCATGAAAGTAAGTAGATAATGAATTCATTCTCTTTTAAAGTGAACTATTTCTTGCACCCCTGTGAAGTATTACCTTTACCAGCTCCTTGCAGTCATAAAGATAGCATAGTCTTTAGATTTGTGATGCAAGATTTGAAACATTTGCTCAGATGTTCTCAAATGAAGTGTAAAGCTTTCTTGGCAAACTGGCTGCTACAGTTTGTTAGTAAAACGTGTTTTCAGCTGACTTCACTGGTTTCAAAATTGGTTGTGATATGTAAAACTTTAAATATGTGATATTTGCGACCTCACAAATATCAAATAAAGAGTTGATATATTTGAAATTTTAAAGGTGGATATTTTTGTGGCTGTTTTGGTACATGGGGCAATTTGACAATATTAATTCATGCTGTGTATCAAGTTTATGGAATAGAATGAATGACACAGAATACACTCTTGTATGGCAAGTTCCATATCCTCTGACAACAACTGAACGGCTAACTTGGCGGAATATTTATATAAAAAAAATGTTCATCTGATATTTTATTTTTATATTGCTTTCTGATTCTACTCTGAAACAAATTTTACTTCACTACATTTGTCTAACATCTTTAGATTTCTGCATTGATAGATTTAAGCTGTAGTTTCATACTACTGATTATACAGTTAACCAACATGTTTCATGGTAGAAATCCTGTTGCTCAGTATTTTCAAGTTTATAAAGCAAAAAATTGTTTCTTTTAGTGGTTCTGTTACAGTACAATATGGACTAAAACACCATTTTTAACCATAAAATCAGCAGCCCGAGCCTTTATTACAGTTACCAGTAGAAACTGATTTATTGGCATTTATACGGGGAAATTCTGCCTTGACCTTAATATTTGCGGAAATTTCTGGGAATTTTACAGAATAAATTGGTAGTTTATAATTTACACTGTTGATTGTCAAGCAAAAAACCGTCATATGTAATGTCACAAACTTTATTTTCTGTGGTATTTTCCTGTAAATTTTCAAGTAAAACACATTTTGTTTTAAAGGTTTAAACTTTTTTTAAACAGTATAATATGGAATGAAGCACTTTTTTTAACATTAAAATCAACAGTATCAATACATTTCTTTTCCGTAAAGGAAGAAAACGTTTTACCGGAATTCTACGGTAGTGTTTCAGCAACCACAGCTGCTGGAATTTCACCGTAAAAGTAACCTTTTTTTTTTTTTTTACAGTGCTATGTGTGCCTGACTCTCATTGGTGTCCCACCGGGAGCTCATCCATCAGGTCACACAGGTTGTCCACTAGGTCCTCCATCAGAACATAAACCTGCCAGGTAGATAAAGAAAAACACTGAGCAAAAAGTCAAACACAGCAGGAAAATGATTTTTTTTTTTCTGACCTAGAGAGAGAGCTAAAAATCACATTTCTATTGTTGTGGTTAGAAAAGGGTTCATATTAGCTTCAATATTTAAGTCTTTGAGTTGTTCAGCTGGATGCAAATTCTCAGCTATTCATGTAATCCACATCCTGGTGAAGTGTGGCTTTAAAGGACAATCATCAGACAGCACCAGTACATGGACTTTGGTTAGTGTAAAAGTACACCTCAAAATGCAGCTTTATTCAAAACAAAACACATGCAACAGATGACAAGACGTGAACAGACTGTCGCCATGTTGGATGCTATGGTGTCAGTTCGGGCTGTAGTCAGGCACTTAAATGTCCACAACTGTCCAGACAGCACGGTACGATAGACAATCTGCCACATGATGCTCAGGATGGATGTGTGATCCTGTGCCCTAAAATGCCTGCCAACTTCACCCAGTCTTTGAGGAAGAGTAAGACAGTTATCAAGCAGCATCGAAAACCTCATTAACTTGCTGATGTGTGACTCGTAACTGACTTGTGATTTCTGATCTATGACCCCGTTTTCAATCAGGGTTATTGTCATTTCCAACAGACTGTGTACTTGGTTGTTACTGGGAAGAATTTCATACATATACTACATGCTACATATATATATATACATATACTACATATACTACATTATTGAATTTCCCTTCTGGGATGAATAAAGTATTTTTCATTTTTATTTCATTTTCATTCATTTCATGCTGCGTTTAGCAAGAATAAGATGTACACAGTGATTCAGTATTGATCCACCTCCATGTTGTAATGCAGGCTTTCTATTAAAACCTTTAAAGTCTCTACTGTGATCTCAGAAACCCCAAATGACACCATCATAGTTTTTTTCCTCTTAAACTTTGGACCTGGAGAGCTCCTCCAGGGCCACAGTTGTACCCCCACCCCCATGCACGACAAGTAAACTGAATTTTACATCCATGCATTGCATTTGAAAGATAATTAAACAACTTGCCTGTTTGTGCAGAAGTCTCCCGTAAACGAGCTGCACGTTCGGGTCTACACTTTGGGCAGCAGGTTGTTGCTGACCGATGCTCTCTGAATGGATGTCAGTCAGCGAGACAGACTCCTTCCCTCGCCTTATTTGAGAGGCTTTCCTTACTTTATCCCATCGTTTCTCACTTTCCTTTGCACAGATGACAGAAAGATAAAAGCATAAATAATGAGACGCAGATACTAATATGATTAACTGAGCGTGCAGGATGACAGCACCAGTGAGTTGTTTGGTAAGCTGCATGATCATTTCACGGCATACGATGTGTTTAATGTCCTGCGCTGTACGGCTGAGGCAACGTATAGCCGCGTGTGCATCTGCCACAGATGGCTTGGACCGGCCCAGGTGCTATTAATTCACACTTTGGGCACACAGTTGGAGAGCAGGTGCACATTTTCACACAGTGTTCTGTTACCATGGTACCCTGTGAGTAATAGGCTGTACCTTACCTATGAGTCAACCATCACACAGGGGAGAAAATCACTCAGCAAAATATGTAGTCATACGGGCAAAACTGGGCCTCTGGTCTAATTCTAAATGCATGTGATGGTGGATAACGGCGAGCAGGACTATTAGGCGAGAGATATAACAGGTCCAAGGCCATGTTCACACACAGAACACCACAGCAGCTCATCATCTTTCAGTCAATCCCTTTAAATTCAGATTTGTGAATAGGACTGGGTACAATGAGGATGGGTGGATGGTGGATGGGAGCAGGAAAACAATCGTGTGCATTAAATGAATGGGTACACAGTGACATTTTTTTTATTTATTTTTTTGCTCATTATCACACCCACCCAGTCACTTTTTGTACCAAAAATATGAATGGCCACCACTGCATTGTCTTGTTTTTAGCTACAATAATAATCTCTCTGGAGGACAAAACACCAAATGGAGACCATTAGCTTCCCACATTTATTGGGAAAACTGAATGTGAAATGGCTGTTTTAATGCGACAGATGATTAGTGCATCGTGTTGATGCACAAACAGAGGCTTTAATTAGACAATTACAAAAATGGTTAAAAATTTGGACTCACAATGAAACCCAGCAAAAACACATTGTGATATGTTTAAGACAATGTTTTTTAGGCAACTGGCATTTAGGAGATAATATTGCAGGTGTTTGCAGGCAGTAGGTGGCCAAGTTTTGTGGAGGCAGTCAGTAGTAACAAGACAGGAGCCTGTTGAACGGCACAGAAATGAATAATGAACTGACAGCTTGTTTGAAGAGGTGAAGGTGACTCATGTTTGGATCAACTGAGCGTCAGCTGAAGTGATGTGTCACGTCTTACCAAACATGATAGCTTATTCATGCCCGTGATTAAAATACCTTTGACTCGTCTGCCTCCCTGCAGCATAAACATTTCTATAATTCTCCATCTCTGTGTTGATGAAGGTCATTCAGCCACACACACACACACACACACACACACACACACACACACTGTCTTTCTCACTTTTCTCTCTCCCACTCAAACACGTTTTCTTCTCACCTTGGCTGATTTTTCAGTTTGCGCTGGTGGCTTGTCCTGTCTTTTGTTGTTATCTTTAGGCGTGGATCTCGCCCTGCTCCTCTCCACTTGAGCCGCTGCGCTTCCCTTTTTCTCTACGTTTTCGCTGTCAGCCAAATCTGTATATACACAGAAGTAGTAAGTAGCACAAACTCAATACTGTGACAAATCTACTGGTAAGTCTGAGCCAAACGGTGTGAGTCTCACCAGCGTCAGATATTATGGATTCATCCTTTTCATCGATCCACGTTTCTTTTTCTGGGAGGCCCAGCAGGCTTCTGAGCCGCTGGGCCTCATCACTCATCCTGTCCAGCAGTATGCTCCACAGCTGATTCCTGCAGGGGGCACTACACACCACCATAAGCTGCAAGCGAGCAGGTGCAGAACATACTGTAGTTGTGTGACTCATGAGTTCATGCCTCACCCTATAGTGGCAGCTGATAGACTGTGGTGTTTCGGATCAGAAGGTTCAGAAAGCTGCAGCAATAGAGCGTTGAGCAGGACCAGCCTCTCTTCTCTGGTGAGGGAGACTTGAGCTGGTTCATCATCGGGCAGCGACAACAGAACCTGAAGTATAAAAGGAGTGGATTGCAGCCATCATTACGTTATGAAGTTGTACGTGCATTCACTGGTCATTTTATTTGTTACACAAGTGAGTCTAATTCAGTCCAATACAATAACTTTGCCATGAATTCTACCCTTCTCATGTATGTTAATTAGGTGGGAAAATATTACACTTTTGGGTCATTCCATCTCAGATCATCACATTTTTAAAATAACTTCTGCTCAGCCATCTCTGACTTGCTTGAAATTTTTAAAGCATAAAATAAAATTAAATATTTATGAAGATATTTGTGAAATTTAGGCTTGACATATCAAATACCAAATGCCCTTTAAATTGCCTGTCAGCCTATTTCAGCATGTTTTTTCATGAATTTGAATTCGAGGCTGTGTTTGAACGACAACATCCAAGGAACTTTAAAGACAAAAGCCTTAAACTTTTGCTGTCATTTATCATCATGACATTGATTCAAAACTGACTGGACAAGCACATCAAATAGTCTTTGATTATGAGTGAGTTGAAATATGAAAAAAAATAATGGAAGCTGAAAAATTCCATCTTTGAGCACACGTTAACAAAACAACTGATAATGCAGAAGTCAACTAGGAATATTTTCTGAACTGCATGTAGGATAGACATATGCACCAGATTTTTATTTTTAAGAATTCCTGAGATATTGTCATCCAAACGTAGCCTCAAATTCTAATGTGTGAAAAAAAAATGTGCTGAAGAGAGGCAGATGGGCAATTTCACAGATACCATTTTAAAGAGCCATAGCTTATGATCAAAAAGTTTCAAGCAAAGCAGAGATGATTATTTGATATGGATTTACCCTTTTAAATGTAATACACAAAGTAATTTTATATTTACACTTCACATAGAATTGTCAAGGGCTGCAAGGTGGCAAAGTTGGTTAGCACTGTTGCCTTGCAGCAAGAAGGTTGCCGGTTCACGTTCTGGCGGGGGCACCGGGATCTTTCTGCGTGAAGTTTGCATGTTCTCCCCGTGCAACGTGGGTTCTCTCCGGGTTCTCCGGCTTCTTCCCACAAGTCCAAAAACATGTTGAGTTTAATTGGAGATTCTAAATTGTCCGTAGGTGTGAATGTGAGTGTGTTTGGTTGTCTGTCTCTAAGTGTGGCCCTGTGATAGACTGGTGACCTGTCCAGGGTGTCCCCTGCCTTTGCCCTAAGTCAGCTGGGACAGACTCCAGCCCCCCGCGACCCTAGTAAGGATTAAGCGGTGTATAGATAATGGATGGATGGATGGAATTGTCAATTTTTTGACAACAAAAACAGACAATACGGAAGCTATTGTGGCTTCGTACAAGTAGAAAGTGTTGTACTGAATGGCATAATTCCCACTACATGACCAGCGAGACCACATCTGTAAGCCTTTTTAGACTAAAACTTCGACGAAAATCTCTTAATTTACAGCTATATTCTTTGTTTGTACTGACCATGTGCTTCAAAACTATCACAAAATGCCTCTACCTGTCGGAGCGAGTCGACAGAGTAGTCCCAGGTGCGTCCTTGAGTCGCTTCTTGCCACAGTCTCCTTAGGTCCTCCACTGGCTGATCAAGATACTGCAACTACAACCACAGATGGAGCTTAGCAGCCTGGAGTGGCAGTTTGTGTGAGGTGTATGAAGATGTGAACACAAGACTCATGAGCAGAAATTGCTATCACCCTACAGAACAATAACGGCTATTGACAGTTGTCCTCAGTTAATGCATGTCATCTTTTTTTTTTTTATTCACTTGTAAGGAGAAGTGAAGAAATAAGAGCGGCCCACTTTGGGATAGTAAAATGTGACCATGTGGGAAGCCTAGACAGCTATATTCATCCTAATATCTGGTAATGACAGCTGTGACATTAGAAGGAAAAGTCCTGCATTTACTCAAATTACTGATTAGACGACCCCTAATGACGGATAATTATTTAATTCGAACATCTTCTTTTCAGTGCTGTTTTCAATCACGCGCGCCCACATCTATTGAGAATTAGCTCAGGAGATTGTATTAGACGGCCTCCCAAATAACCTAATTAAAGTCATGTTCCTTTTCAACTGCTATCCGCTACTATGCTGCCACTGTATCGTGTGTCTGGTTGTATATATTAACAGTTATGATGTCTTATTAGTTAATTTGTTACAATGCCTTATGATGGCAATACTACAATCGTGGAGTGCTAAATGACTTGTGACTAACGTAAAATCCAGGTTGGGAAGGGAAAGCCAGAAGAAGCTGATCACACTTTTGCTAACAGCCAGTAAAATGTCACAGAACAACACGACGAATGGGTCCGTTGACAGGACATCTCTCTCTGAATCTGGTGGTGTGACTAAGATTCAGAATGGAATAAACATTAACACTGTGGAAGAAAGTATGACACATCAGTGCTACTTGAAACTGGGCTACTCATTGATACACGATGAGTGATGTGTTTCAAACTAGACATGAGACAAACTTCAGAAGGAAGTTTCTTTGTGGGCGCTGCTCGGGTCCTAAGGAGGATTTGAACAACAGCTCAACCAGCTCACCGAGAAAAGTTTAAGTAAGATTCTTTGAGGAAGTCGCTTGCACCAGTTCGCATTTACCTTGGGGTTTTTGCTCAGAAACTGTTGCTCTTTAGTCATGTAGAGCTCTGCGGGGGAGCTGGGTCTTTCTGGGGTGCGCACGCCCTGGACCATCTCATACACGATCGATCGACACATTTTTTCCGTCACTCTCTTTTCCAGCTTGGTCTGCTCAGAGGCACAGAGAGGAGAAAAGAAAAAACAAGGATTTCTGTTAATGAAAACATTCTTGCTTCATTGGTGTTTCTGTCTCACTTTCAGACACACAGTTCAAATGTTCAAACTACCTCTACGTAAAGCCTCTGGTCGGCTGTTTTGTCCGGGTACAGAGCAACTCCTGTCAGCCTGACCTGCATGGAGGCTCCTTGCAGCAGCACAGGATGGGTGTTGAGCTGCCAAACTTCAGTTTGGATACCTGGCTCATCTGACTTAAATACAAGCTCCAACTGCTGGGTTTCACCGGGGCGGATCACACCTAGATGGGAGGGGAAGCAAAATGGAAAGCAGAAAAGGCAGGCTGGCTGAATGATACAACGTGGTGACACATGGACAAACAGTGTGTGACGTCCAAATGGAAGCAGCAGGTGCTTGATTATCATTGTGTGTACCGGAGGAGGAATTGAAGTAGAAGTGTGGCTTTTTTTTCCTCGAACACAGTTGAGGGAAGAAGCGTGGAACACGAAGCTCCTGCCAGCTGTAGAAGATGACTGTGCCGCCCTCATTGTGTAGCTCCAGGCTGGATAAGGCTATTTCTCCAATCAGAGTCTCAAAGAATTTTCTGGCATTGATTCCTACTACTCCCTGATACAGGAGTGTTGGAGAATGAGAAGCAGCAGTCAAGGTTAGCAAAGAGGAAAAGAACATACGATGCCTGTTCTAAAGATAATATTACAGATGAGGTCAAATGTCACATTTAAGACACAGACTATGTCTTTGTTTGCCTACTACATGCACGTCATGAATCCTCATCTAAAAGCTATTATTCAAAGTATTTTGCAGCTGTCAAATAGAGCACACAATAAGAATCAAAGTTAAGCAAAAAAAATCCCAGAGAAGCATGAATTACAATGTGAGTTTAGGATAACGTCCATTTGTACAGCAGTATTTCCATCAGTACTCCAGCTGAGTGATGTTATCACCATTTTGCAACTTTCAGCTTCACAAAAATAGTTTTCCGACTTTAATCGCAGCAGTTTTTTCTTTGATCTACTCCTGATCAATGAGCCTGATGATTTTCTCATTAAAAGACAATCTGTATGAGATTTTTTATATAAATATTCTGGAGGAAATGTGAGTTTCTTGGTAACGTAACGTCAGTGAAAAAGGTAAAATGAAACATTATATATTGCACTACTGATGGAGTTTGTGCTTCAGAGGTGCTGAATTTATCCAAACGATTGATGAAGTGTTGAGTTTGCATAACCTAGGGAGCACGAGAAATGAGGAATACCCATCCCCCCCCCAAAAAAAAACATAAAGCATTTATACTTGCTGACCAACCGACTGTAGAAGTGTGAAGCTTCTCTGTACCTGGTTCTTCGTAGAGTTTCCAGTCCAGCTAGCAAGCTGACCACAGAACCTCAAGGACGGAATGACAACATCTCCCTGACCATCATCATTCTGTGACGGTGGGCCACTGTGGAGGACAATGAGACAAGCATATCACTCAGACCACATCTACACTAAGACATTTTAAAGACACTATTATGTGTTAAAACAGCTCACTTCCACTATAGCAGGTTGTTTCAAACTACTTGACCTCTTCTGTGTTTTATCAGCTGACAAAAGATAAAACTACATCACAGCCAACACTTGGAAACCAAATCATTATTTTATGGTTGTGATGTGGTCAGTATAAATTCAGATCAATGAGAAAAGCTGTTGTACATGGTCTGCTATATTCACATTTTAAAAGAGTGATCACAGAGCTGGCTAGAGGTGAGAGAAAGTTATTTTCTTATCTTTAGAGCAGTCACCTTACCTCCACACAACCCTGACCCTCACTGTGCAGCAGATTTCACTGTTTGCTACACACAAATGAAAAGATAAAGCTGCCTTTTAATGACTTTTTTTTTTTTTTTTACATTTTATTTTACCCTCTGGAGATCAGTTTAGCCTGGTCTGTGGGCTTAAAGGGTGTGGTATGCTCACTCCACTTGTCTGCACCTCCCCAAATAAGACGCTCTACGATTCTACGTTTTCTTACCACCACAAAGCAGACAATGATGGCAGTGTTAATGGAGACCAGTTACTAAGTGAGTTTAGAAATCATGTTGTTTAACTTCAACACAGTGTGGACAAGTGTGTTTTAGATTAATCTTTTTATCAATGCTTTTCTTTAACACTTTGAAAATGACTAGATATCCATGTAACTAACAAGACTCTGAGAATGAACAATGGAGTTCGTGATTGTCTTCTAATATTTAGCTTACGTCTTGAATTACACATTTTGCAGTGACTGAAGACCACCTCAACCAACCATCCTTCAAACACAAAGTATTTTCTCACTCAATTAAGGATTTGAATGTACCACTGAATCAATGACAAAGATATACAGATTGTTTCTTGGTGTCTTTGAAATAGGGACAGCCTAGTTTTGGCATGTAATTTAGAAAAAAGTTGGATGTCTGTACGTATATGACAAAGATTGGATAGATCAGTATTTCTTACAGGTCCTTCTTCTTCATCTCTCTGTGGTCCCTCTCCTCATCTTCCTTCTCCGGCAGAGGACTACGACACTCTGTGCCAACACTGAATGGCTTTCCAGAGCCAATCGCCTCCAGTCCACTGATGCCCTGTAATCAGTGACAAAGAGTGGTGGTTTTGAAGGATGAACTGAGCTTCATATGTAACATGTGACATTCTGGTTCTTATTATTGAAAAGTAACATCAGTGGATAAGTGTGTCCCGTCAGTGCGAGAAGACAGGATTAGGTGGTAATAAAACCTTCAGTACGAGAGCAGGAGGCGGAACACACTGTCCAGTTATCAATGGCCAAATGAAAGCTTATCAAGATGTACAAACACTTCAACCTGTTCCAGCTCAACAGTTTGAGGGAAGATTTACATTAATACAGTTATACATTTGTTAGATTTATTGCTCTTCACTCCTCACTGGATGGGTAGAGCGAAACAATGCAAAATCAATCTACTGATCTCCCCCTCTTCCTGTTGTTTAAATTTCTACACTTTTTAAAAATCCTTCTGTTTCTTCTTCTTCTGTTACAACTTACCATGCTCTCTGTTCTGCGTTTTCTGCCTAACAACCCCTCCCTGTCCCCAACATCTCTCACTCTCTTTGCACGAATGTCATGAAGCCATGGAAAATTCAACTGCTGACAGGACGATTTGTCTCTGTCTCCATTTGTCAGGACGTACTTCAGACCCAAAATCGCCTCAGCATCACATTACCCACCAGCATGTGTGTGTGTGTGTGTGTGTGTGTGTGACAGTCAGACCAAGAAAAGAAAACAAGGGTGGAAGATACCAACTGAGGCCAAAAAACAAGAATTTGAATCGACTCTGTCATAATCAGCACCTGTTGCTTTGGGTGTTAATAGGATTAAATGATGGGAACTGGCACATTTATGTTTAAGTGTTTACCCCAGAACCTCCTGCCCCTGCTGATGGAGTCATTGTAATGCAGAGAGAGCAGTAACGAAGGTTCTGTCCCTTTTCTCGCGCTCTGTTACCCCACAGATGTCTGCAGTGTTTCTCTATGACTGGCCACGCTCCAGATTTCATAACTGTACCTTTTCCGTATTTGCATGTATGTTAGCAGCAATTAGTGCTTATAGGACAGCTGCACCGCCTAATTGATCTCATTATACATGTGTGTACTGAATGCACATTTCACAGGCAATACAATATCATGTGTAATCACATTTGGCATAACAGTACGTGAACAGTTTCGTGTGCGTGTGTGTGTAGGTGTGTGTTTACGCTCGTGAGCCTGCAAGCAAATGTGCACTTGCGCGGATGTGCGAGCACATGTGCCCAGCTCATGTACTGTGATCTGTTCTCTTCACAGAAAACCCAGAACAGTGTGCCCAACGCTGAACGATCACAGGCTGTTTGTGAAGATACAGACTGATTATCAACAGCTTGCGTGTCCAGCGACTTGAGACAGAGTGTCCTGGGAGTGTGAGCAGCTTCAGAGGGCCGAGTGGTCCAATAATTAAGCTGTTTCTGTTAAAACAATATGCACACGCATAATAGATCTGCGTGGTGCATATGACACATGAATATCAAGTATCTTGTACCCTGTGTGGTGGGAATACGGTGACTTGGATTGTGGTTTTGTATCTTTCAGAACAGTTACTTTTCAGTGGCGGAAGTTGAAGCATTAGAAATGACACACAAGGTCAGTGAAGCAGTTAAAGGACCAGTGTGCAGGATTTAAGGGAATCTATGAGCACAAATGAAACATAGTATTGCATAAACACCTGTAATTGTTGTGTTTTTGTTAGCTTAGAATGAGCCCTTCATATCTACGGAGGGAGCGAATTCTCTTCTATGGAGCCCGCAATGTTGTATTGCCAATAGCCTGGAATGGACAAACCAAACACTGGCTCTACCAAGGGCCTTTTGTATTTTTATGTTACTCTGACAGCCACCATTAGTTTTGCAACACAGTTGTTAAAGGAGGTGTGAGGGAAGGGTATTTAGTTGGTGGCAACTTGCAAACTCATGCCTAGATGCTACTGAATCCTACACACTGAACCTTTGAGGTACCCCTCTGGAGCTGACTGATACAACTTAAGGAAAAAGCAGAGCTCTCTCTACGAATTAGAACTCAACATTTACCACATATGCAATCAGTCACCACCTTAAAACCAGTGCAGTGTTTGGCTGGGTACATTGTTGCATATCAAGAACACCCAAATGGCAAAACCACTCTCCAATGCCAGTTGCTTCCCACCACAATAATATTGAGTAGGTGAACCTACACAACATTATGCCGGTGGTTTTAATGCTATGCTGATGGTGTATGTATTAGATGCATATTTTTACATTCTGAAGATAATTATGATGCCCATTGCCAGAAGAAGATTAATAAGTCTGCTCAAAAACTCTGACAAATGAAGACCAGAGAAAACAAACATGTGTGCCTTACATATCCAGAGTGGATCAGTGGCATGACTTGGCTTAGAAATTCTCGCTGCTCCTGAGTTTCTCTGGCTTGGTTTATCAGCAAGCTTGAGGCTGACCTGTCGAGCAAGTCTTGACATACTTGGCCTAAAACAGACATAGATAAGACATTAATGCAGACTCAGAAGATCATTCTCATTCTTTGGAGAAACCTGCAGTTGTGTACAACTAAATAATAATGATGCTAATTTCTGGTGCAGGCTGCTGTGATCTCTAGTGAGCTCAGCAGATGAGACGTCCTGCTGCCGCCTGCAAAGTCTCATGTGTTTCCTAGTGCTGCAGGGCATTGCTCTGGATGTTTCTGACACCTGAAGGAATCCCCTTTTTCACAGCTTCTGAGTGCTGCTTCCCTGTGGCCCTAGATGAGGGATCTCTTGGGGACTTGGGTATTCGCTTCACCAACTGGTTGAGGAATGGAACATTAAAAAAAACAAACACACACACACAAAAAAAAGCAACCCCAGGTGATTACTAATGTAGCAAAGCATTTCTGTTGCATTTGTTAATTCACAGATTGCATTTAAGGAATAAGAAATGAATTTACTTCTGTCTCCCCTATGGCCTCCAGATAACTTCTGAAATCCTCCAAGCTACCCAGGATGCTGTGTGGAAGAAGCATCCCTTGGTCATTGAACTGAAGCCCCTTTAGTCCTGAGAGGAGGAAAATAGAGGCGGAAAGAGACTAAACTTTAAACCTCAACAAAGCATATTATGAAGGGAACAACATCTCTTTTATGCTACAATAGGATCAGACTTTCAGTTGGCTTCTGTTTGTTTGGTTGTGTGGGCAAGTTGATGCAAACCCACCTGTGTAGTCCAGAGGCTGAGAGTCAGAGTCCAGATTCAGTGGATGAGTCATGGTAGCTTGCACAGCTTTTCTAACTTCATCTGCTTCGGTAAACAGAACTGCAGTCATAATGCATTTAAATAAACATTTAAGATTTTTAAAATTCAAGTGGCACACAAACATTTTTTACAGTTTTTTTTTAGGAAGCAAAGTTATATTCTAACAAATGGCAAATATTGTATATGGATGAGGGGAGCTTTTTTTGAGGACTTGCAGGTGAAGTGCCAGAGCCTGCAAATCTTTTAAAATGTTGTTCTTAGAGGGATGGTCACCCAAAACCTATAAAGATTTTTAGCTTTGTGATCTCTAGAGCAGAGAAGAGAAAATGGATGCTACAAAAGAGTGGTTGCTTTCTTTCTGTCTTTGAACACAGATTGGTTATAATGAGTCATGATGCATTGCTTTTGTTTGAAGTCCCATGATTTCAATTTTTTTTATTTTTTTTTAAAGTGAAAGAGAGACTGTACTTTATTTCGCACAAAGTACAACAACGCTCACAAAGAGAAACAAAGAGATTACCCTTGAACACTATTATGGTTATGCAATTTTGTTAATTCTCTTTATCCAACTGTGCCTGATTATAGTTTCCATGGCCACAACAGCAATAATTAGTCCTTGGCTTTTATAAGCATTTCTCTTGCTCCATGTTTCCAATTACAGATTCAGTCCAGTTTGTTAGACAAGTGCTCCGATCTACAGGAGGCAAGAGACGCCCTTCGCCTTTGAGGAGAGAAATTGCTGCAGCGCTTTAATACATGTCTGCAAATTAATCTCTCAAAGAAACCATTGGTATTGACCCACTTTCTGGCTGTGATGTTTCTTTTTCCATTTAAGGCATCGTATCCGTCCAGATTCATTGCTTCCCACTCAGAGTCTCTATAAAAGCCACTGCATACTTATACTGACAGTAAGTACACTTCTGAAGTGCCTGTATTTTACTTGAGTATTTCCATTTTCTCCAACTTCACGGCATTTCAAATGGATATCTTGTCACTGTTGCTCCACTCCATTCATGAGATAACTTAATTGCAACATACAGATCAAGATTATGACTAAATATAAAAGTACAATAGATATTAAAGAAATACATGATGGTGCATTTTTATAGGTTAGGATCATTACTGATCCCCTGTGATAATTTACCAGCTACCCAGCTGTACATGAAGAAACTGTGTTGTAGTCCACACATTGAGGCATCAGTAATCACAACCCAAAATATATATTAATCTGAAATGAGTACTTATAATTCTACTTCTTTTAGTAGCTATAGTGTGATGCTAGCTAATATATTTGTGGTTTTATTATGTAGATTTTGAAATGCAATAGGCCAGTAACGTAATCAGTTATTATAATACTGGCCAAAAGTTATTACGTTATCGGTTCAGGACTTTTATTACATTATTGGCTTATTACATTTTATTCTGTGTATTGGTAGGTTGTTTTTTTGTTGTTGTTTTTTTTTCCACCAGACGAACAAGTCTAAATACATTCTCTCCCACCTTGTAGAAAGACATTAAGTCAAATTTAGCTGCAGGCTAACTATCCATCGTAACACAGCTAAAACAGGTGAAGCTAGCCAGACAGAGGAAACTGGAGGAAGCAGAGACACAGAGGGTTGGAGCTGACCTGAGTCGTTCCGAGGTCTGAGCTCTTTCTTCAGTGATTCACTCCGGTTCATTTGTTCTGACTTAATTCGGTAGTTTAATCGATAATGTGTCGTTAGCGCTGCTAACTGTTTACCCCGTTAATCGTAACCATGGCAACGGACGCTTTAGCACTGTGGAGGAAGAAACCCGTCCTTCTTTCTTTCTTTCTTTCTTTCTTTCTTTCTAAAAGGTGTGGGATTACAGGAAAAGGTCTGGAAATAACTTGAAAATTCTTATTATTTAAAAAAAAAAAATCTGAATAAATGATCGTTTAAAAAAACAAACAAACAAAAAAAACACTCTTTATTTTCTATTTTCGGCCAATTATCAAATTATCAATCAGGCTTCGTTTGCATGGCAAGCTTTATTCAGATGGAATGTAAACCCAAAACACATTATTATACCAGAGTGCTGCCATAATAAACAAACAGGAACTGCGGAACTGAGGAAACACTGGAATGACCAAATAAATGCATAAACGCAACGAGGAAACACCAGAGGCAGGATAAGTCCAAATGCAGAATAGCAAAACAAGAATATAATATTAATGAAGTGAAGACATGTCTGTGTAGATTCTCAGTCATTCAGGTCGTGGTAATCCGAGGAGTTTTAGTAAAAAGACGAGAAGAAAAATGAAACAAAAATCCAGATGCTTTTTTTTTTTTTTTTTTGAACCGAAGCTCTGAAGATGAACAAATTTAAGTAAAACGTACAAATAAACAGGGAAATTTAGAAATAGAATCAATTGAAATGCTAAACTAATAATGATAGTGACAATAAACAACAAAACAATAAATAGATGAATAAAAAAAGAAACTAGGTCTAACTGTACTTACTTATATATCAACATAGAATATAGACTTATAATAAACATACCCTAATAATAATATCACCAAGGGACTGGAGTAAAATCATGCAGTAAAATACCCACTGATCTGCTCAGCTCTATCCTACATTATGTTTCCTAAACACAGTGTTCTCCTGAACAACAAGCTCCTCTGTCAATCAGCATGACGCGGACAGACCACGGGGTTGAGGATAGTCGAGGCTATATAAAGACAACTGACATCAGCCAGCTCTCCAAACACAAGCTTGAGCAGGCATATAAAACGTCAGATCACTGATTCTGCCCACTTTCCACCTTCCACTATCCTGGAAATGGATAGCATCTCCTCCGGCGCGCCGACCACCTCCACCCCTGTTACGCACCAGCACAAATATTCCATGGATGGTCCCCAGTTTATGGATGCGCAGTGCGCCGGCTCCTCCAAAGTCTTACTGGCGTACAAGAGCGCCTCGCAGCACCTGAATTCTTCGGGAATTAAAGCGGGTTTGGGGATACTTAAAGTGGCCACGTCTCAGTGGAAACAGGAGAAGAAGACGCGCTCTGGGGCAGCCGTGAGGCAGCAGTCTAGCACCAACAGCAGCCATCCTTGCAAGAGATCCCCACTGGATCAGCTGGCAGCTCTGGTCCTCCACGGTCAAACCCGGCACCACCAGATTGGCCAAGGACACCGACAAGACCCCCTTCACTCCACTAAACCGCAGAACTGTAAACGCATCGTGGTTCTTGGTGCGCCACGGGTTGGAAAGACCTCCATCCTTAGACGGTACCTTCGGGACGGGTTTGTGGAGGATTACAATCCCACTTCCGAGGATTTCCTCAGGAAACTATTTCGTATCCGCGGTGAGACCTACCAAATCGACATCCTCGATGCGTCCAGGGAAAGGGACTTCCCAGCCAAGCGGCGGCTGTCTATCCTGACTGGTGAGTGTTGCGTTAGTCACAATCTCTGTCCTGCAAAAACATAAAAGCGTTTGCTAGATTTTATTTGTTGATTATAAAAGAAACACTTTGGGAGGTGATAAGTGCATGCGATATTCTTAAGACTCTGCTTTGAGTGCACGAAAAACAACTAATTGAGGGGAAAATGTGTGTTTGTTTTTCTGCAGGAGACATTTTCCTTCTAGTATTCAGTCTGGATGACCGGAGCTCTTTTGAAGAGGTGTGCAACCTGAGAACAGAGATTCTGGCTGCTAAATCCAAGCTCACCAGATCCTCTGTGCCAGAGCATTGCGCACAGCCGCGGGTTCCCCTGCTGGTCTGCGCAAACAAGGTGGACCTGCTGGAATCTGAGCGAGCGATATCTAAGGCGGAGGTGCTCCAAGCCCTCGGTGATGACTGTGCCTATTTCGAAACGTCTGCAAAGGACAGCACCAACCTCGAAAAAGTCTTCGAGACTTTGGCAAAGCGAGGCGGGCTCCCGACTGAAACTGGCCCGTCGCAGCATCGCAAAGTCTCGCTCCGCTCGTACCAGGCGATGCGGCCGGGCCGTGTGGCCGGGAGGGGCAGCCAGGTGCCAGGGCGAGATGATCCCTGCGGCACGCTGTACCCCCTAGCCCGTCGGCCGAGTTTTAGCACGGATCTCCGTCACGTCATTGGGCCACACACGGCGAGAAAGGCTGGCAAAGGACTGGAGAAATGTCATATTCAATGAGATACAAAGGGACTATGAGAGAAAGCGTCACGGAGCGAATAAAACAAGGCATGAAGCACTGATGCTCATAAAAATGTAATGCATTATGGGTGTCTAATTACATGATTACTTGAGATTATGTTTTTGAAATAAACTTTCTAATAAAATAACCACTGTCCTATGTCTTTAAATAAGATCTATCTATCTATCTATCTATCTATCTATCTATCTATCTATCTATCTATCTATCTATCTATCTGTGTGTGTGTGTGTGTGTGTGTGTGTGTGTGTGTGTGTGTGTGTGTGTGTGTTTGCCACCCATGCAATCAGCTGTGAAGGAGAAAGTGGGAGGATGTTGAGTCAGGAAGTCGATTGTTTGATTTCTGTATGACTATTGCATAACTTACATTGAGAAGTCTATTAGAAGGCAACTCCTTTTCCCTCGCCCACTCTTGTTTTATCTTCCTGCGTGCGTATATGAGTGTGTGCGAGATTGTGTAACACTTGTGTCGTGATTGCAACAAGTCCACAGCCTGAATACCCACACATCCTAAACAACTAGATTTAAATTTTTAAAAAATGGAGGTTTCCAGTTGGCATATACCTTCCACGTCCTACACCGCTCTATAAATGAGTCCTCAGATAAACCGGACTCTCTGTGGGCCCCCTGGATTCATGGTCATCCTTCATTCTGTGCAGCTGAAGAAGCCTCTGATGTGAGAGGCGTTGGATGAGGTCATGAGGGCAAAAAGGATGTGAGGGATGCAGGGTAACACCAAGACATAACCGGCAGGATGTGACTCTTTTCACCAGGCAAGAGAAAACACTGAGTGACGAACAAAAAGTTACAAGGTTTTACTGTGGGAGTTGTTGCCATGATACATTTCTAAAGCACACATTTGTCTCTCTCTCTCTCTCTCTTTTTTTTTTTTGGTTGTGAATAAGCTGGGTGTTTTTCTGTGTGTGCTGCACTCAGTGAAGGTTGTTCGCTCCTCATGCCGGAGCCACTGCGGCTCCGTTTCCATGGGCACTGCTTTTGAGTTCACCTAGCAGCAGATAACACACTACTCGGACTTCACATTTACAACAGACCCAATGTGATCCTGACCTTTTAGCTCTTTTCTTTTGTTTTTGTTTTTTTCCTGTGTGGTCATTTGTAACAAGCAAAAATAAAATCTGCTTTTCATGTGCACTGACAAAGGGATTAATAACACCTTCTTCTCGCCTAAAAATAGTGATAAAAGTGCAAACTCTTAATAATCACACTGCCATCACGACTAAGATCTCGTGTGAGGTTTCTCTCTGAAAAGGAAATTGGATTCTGTTGTAAAGATGTGTGCTGTGAGTCATGATACCTGAAAGCCTCAGAACAATGTCTGAACCGAGGTCAGACAGACCCTCAGAGATTTGGAGGACCTCATACAGATCCTATTCTTTGTGCAAAAAGAGCTGCTTCTAATAATGCACATACAGGAAAGAATCATCTGTTATCCATTCAAATGTGATATTCAATGAAATAATAAAATGCACAATCACTCAAAGACGCTTTTCAAGGGAAAAACGGTAAAAGTGGTCCTCAGTCATTCAACGCAGGTTTGCCTGGCTGAACAAAACGCTGCAAGAAAAGCATATATGTCCATCTATTGTTTCATTACTATCATTTAGCTACTGTCTGCCACATTTTCTCTTCTCCTGCTGCACATGAATCTTTTTGCAGTTTCCAGCGGTAAGAGGAGCAGCTTGAAATTCATAGTATTTTTTGAAACAACAGCTTCCTTCTCTTACCGTCCTCATAGCCTTGTACCTTTTACTTCTGCAGCTCAGCTGACACCTGCAGATCACATCAACTAAAGCTAGCTACACTCGTGACAGCCCCACAGACTGGTTGACATATTTTAATGCCACAAGATTTGTGTGAGAAAACTCAAAAATTGGTGTAGAACACACTAAAAAAAAAAATAATCTGAGCCTGGAGCTACATGTTGTATTCCTGCGTTGTATTTCTTGCATGAAGTTTCAAATACGACACATTTGAGCAGCTGTCAAGAAACAATATCCTTGCTGAGATTGATCAAGTCATTCAGATTCCTAAAAGCAATACTGCACCATGGAACCAGTCAGCGGTATATGTTTAAGGACAAGTGTGTGATTTCATTCTAAGATAACCCTGCCTACATTGCTGCCCACACATTTTCCAAACAGTAACTGCTCATTTTTGACACTAGAGTAATAGCTTTTAGGGTAAGGACGTAGCAAAGAAGTTAGTGAGAATGTGTGACACCTTCTAGGAAGTATTTACTGCAGTTTCTTGAGCATAAATGTGACCAAATCCTGTAAAAAGAAGAAAAGACAGAGTTGACAGACCTTCATCTCAGAGCAGCTTCTAGAGGAAAATACTGCACAGTGACTAGAAGTGAATTTAAAGTTGGAACGCAACAAACTAACGATGTGCAGCTTCACCTTGGAAGTTGGATTGCTTGGCTAGAAAGTAGTTCACTGTTAGTCAAACATGGAAATGGTTAATACATAGTCTATCTGTTTCTGTTTTACCCTTTTGCTTTTGTGTTTTCGACTACAGAAAATCCCCACCATCCAAACAGAGAGATCCAAAGACAGAGAAGTCTCTCCTTAAGCTTGCAAAGTCATGACTGGACAAACACTGTTTCTGTGGGGGACGTGAATAGAGGAACATAGACAATTAAGGTAAATAGACACTTACTGCATGTGGAAACCGTGTTTTTCTTATTAATAATTGGTTATTTGCACTATTATGATCACTTTTTCGATAACAGTATACCTGCCACACACAGTATAGTCGATACTGATATCTGTCACTGTGTAAAAACATAATACTTTGCTCTTGTAGCAGCTCTCAAACAATTCAAAACAATGAAGCTGATTTGAATTCCTCTCGGAATAACGTGTGAAATTAACACCTTTGAAGTATTTATAGTAAAAGACTGTTTTTCCGTTTAGCAGCCTAATTAGAATTATTTTCTGCATTTTCCTTTTAAGCATGCTGTCGCGTGCCTGCCAGTTCACATTGCAGGAAACTGCCACCATTTTCTCTCCTGTGTGACCCCGGCAACTTTACGGCACGTGCAGTAACACTTTTCTTTGTCATAGCAATCGCAGCGCACGCACACACACACACAAATGCACGCGCGCACACGCACAGCCAAACACTTGTCAGAACAGATGCTGCCGTCTCTGTTTGCACGTGAGGAGGATTCACATATGTTCCCGTTGTCCTCTCTGTTTGTAAGACACACACATGTAAGCACATACACACAACATAATAGAACTTGCTCCCAAACATGGAAGCCTGAAACGTGATGCTGTTTTTCCAACTCAGCCTCGTCCTTCACTGCAAGAATCGTTATTCTACTGCTTGCAATCATAACCTAACATTTAACGCTGTGCATTTCTTTGTGTTCTGTTGGTCTCGCATTTTCTCGATTGTTTAACGCACAAAACCAGGCACGAGGATTCAACTGAGCACTGAGGAGATGTTGTTTTGTTGGAAGATAGGCCATTTGAGCTGAACTACAGCTGCAGTTTAGATAGTCTGCCGCTCAGGAGGAAGATAAAATAGTACTCTGTTTGCATCCAGCATTTGTAATTTCACAATAATATAAATTTCCCCCATTCCACTGAGCTTTCTTTGTTCTTGTGAGACCGTGAGAGAAGGGAGAAGCCCACAAAACCTACATTTCTACTGGAACATGCAAATAAAATGCAACTTCTTTCACTAGTTTTCAATCTCGCCACCTCCTCTACAATGTTCTCCTGCCATAGGATCAGACATCCACAGCTGTTGTCATCGTGCCATTTCTTGACTCTCTCTCAGAGTGCACGGAGAGCTGTGTGTGTCGACAGTCCAATCAGGCACCAGTTCAAAGTGGCCTTAACTGAGATCATGTCCCAGAGATAAGGATGGATGGAGAGAGGCCAACAACAGGTTGTCACACAACTACATGACAGAGAAATGAAAGGATGGCAATGGAACAAGCACAAACACACACCCAGCCACCTGCTGCTAGTGGACAGCTCCCTTTTTCATTCTCGTTAGTCTCTTCAGGTTTGACTGTTCAGAGGGCGTTCCTGATCCTGAAGTGCTGTTTTTTTCAATTCCTATAATGTTTCAATACAAGCAATAAACTATGCTTAAAAATGTCACACTGTATGGCTGAAAACCGTTTGAGTCACAATTATTTCGTGCATAAGCTGTAAATGTAAAATCAAGAGATAGTCCAAACGAAATATGCCTGAACAGGAGAATTACTAGATGATGAGAATAAAGAGGGATTCAGTAGGAGTGTTTTTGTTAAACGGTTCAAAATCGAAAAAACAGCTATTCATTACAAAGTTAAGAAGGAAAAGCAATATGGTTCCACCGGGAACCCCAAAGTATGAAGCAGAAAGCGATGTTCATAGTTATCTAGTAGTTACGTCCAAAGCTTTATATGAGAGGGTGATATGCTTTGTGCTATAAAGTGAGAGGAGCGTCTTTTTTTTTTTTTTTTAGCATTTTTGAAAATCCATAATTTCTAATCAAATGTAATGTTTTTTGGAATTGAATGTTGTCAGTATTTAATTTTTTCCATTTTTTATATCGAAAAAAGATGCTTACATTATGTGCTTCAGCCAAAGATATATAAATCATGACGCCTGTAGAGGAAAATATTGTTTTCAATATGTAATATAACATTTTCAATGAATACGCAGGCAAACAAGGAAGAAAACAACAAGTGGGGTGCAATAGGTATGACAAAGGAGAAGAATGAGGGAGAAATGTTCCTGCAGAGTCTGGGCCAAGTTGGTATATGCAGTGCTTTCTAACGCCCACTAGAGGGCAGACTGTGCACATAGAGTGGGATGACCCAAAGTCTGGAGATAAACATTTTTCTTTGTAAAACACCATAAGACAGGGTTCCTGTAATTCACTGTTACAATGAGTGACCAAAATGTTCTTTCAGTGAGTGGTACAAGTACACACACGTGCAAAATATACAATATTTCAATTTTTAAAATTTTCTGAGCAATACGACAAAAATGTTCTTTATCTCACCCACACCCCCAATCATGCATAACTTTAACCCTTTATATAATTTAAATGGGTGAGTTATATAGAGACCAAAACGTCTTTTTAAGTTCAATTTAAATTGTTTCTATATTTATTTTGACCAGCCAGTAAACCTGTTTATTTCAGCTGCAAAGTTGGATATTTTAACATTTGGCTTTAGGGGGACAGACTCACTTCTACAGTCAGTCCCAAGTGGCTAATTGAGGAACTGCAGTTTGTAAAAACTTCCGCATTAGCTTCATTTGTTGGCAAATGCTACATCCCCATACCATTCCACCTGCCACCAGTGATGTGGCTTCCTCATTCCTGCTCATGTTTGATCTGGTGTAGGTACAGTTTTCCAGGATAATGAAAGTGATCTTGCCTTAGTATTTTACAAAGAAAAATGTTTATCTCCTGACTTTGGGTCATCCCACTCTGTGTGCACAGTCTGTCCTCTAGTGGACATTAGAAAGCACTGCATATACCAACTTGGCCCAGACTCTGCAGGAACATTTCTCACTCCTTCTTCCCCTTTGTCATACCTATTGCACCCCACTTGTTGTTTTCTTCCACTTTGTTTGCTTGCAGCCTGGTCATGTGTTTTCACTAAAAGTGAAACTTAACTGTTAAGTTTCACTTTTAGTGAAAACATATGATGACAAAAGCAGCATTCAGGATCATGTGGGGCTTTCTTAATGAGCCCTGTTTGTTTAAAGTGGCAGAGATGAACTTCTCTTAAAACCAAGTCATTTTACATCTAAAATGTGAAGAACAGTGCTCCTAAAGAAGATGTGTCTGACAGCAGTATGGATGAGGATGGTTCTACTTTGGTTGATATTTAATGTCCTGTGATCTTAAAGCTGCAGCATAAACAAGCAAATGAAAAGGTGGGTGGATACAATTGTAAATAAACACCAGGAGAAGTAATATGCATTTCAGACTTTATTGAAAAAATTGTACATATTTTTCAAACAAATAACACACAGAGCAATTGATGCATGAAGCACATTTCTCATAGCCACTAACAAATAAAGCATTCACAATCACTTTTTATTTTTTATTTTGAATTAAGCTGATGGGCCTCTTGTCAAACTACTTAAAGTTGTTACTTGTCTCATTCTTAGATGTCATTTATAGTTTCTTTCACCTTACTCTATTCGTCACAAGGTCTTCGACCTAAGTGACATAACCTATCTACTAGTCATCTAGCAAGCGTACATTTCAGCAGCTTTGACTGCTACAGCTGCTCCTACTCCGACAGGTGAAGAAAAATACACTGCTGCAGTAAAACCTACTGTTGAAATAACATTTAGTGCTTTACATACAGGAATCCCTCTCAGTTTTGTCGCTTCCTCCTCTAATTTCCTCTGGGCTTCCTTATACATGTCACTCGTGTAGTGTCTTCCTCCATTGTCTGTCACCATTTCGTCTATTTTATCTAGAAGTTCTCTTACTTGGTCTGTGCTTTCTTTCTGGCCATTGATGAGTGAATGGTATCTTCCACCACACTGGTTAATCAGTCTTTTCAGATGAATACTCTCTGCCACATAGTCCTTCACAGATTTACTCACCAGCAGGTCAGCGTGAGTAAACAGGACTATGGTGTACATGGAAGCGTCTGAGCCGAAGTTATCCTGGATCCACTTCACCGTGTCACTCTCCTCTTGTGTGAATCTAGACTTCAGGCTGATCACTAACAGGAAAGCATGGGGGCCAGGAACGGACTTCCTAACACAGTCCTCAATTTGTTCTTTCACTTCTGTTTGTGTTTTTTTAGTGTCAAACAGCCCCGGGGTGTCGATCACAACAACGTTCCTGCCACCATGTTCTACCTCTTGTCTGTCACAGCTGTGAGTCA